>NC_060120.1:45220051-45522851 GCF_021461395.2 Schistocerca americana
TGTGGATGAGTGATGCCCGAAAGAACAAACACAACGAAGAATTCGTAGTTGTCATACATTGTATGTAAATTGAAGGTGGATAGAAGGACAAAGGAATGAAAAGGGAGGTATTCACTGCTGTCAGTTAGATCAGGACATTATGCGGAATCAGCGGCGATGGATGAAAACATGTAACAGATAGGGACTCGAACCCAGGATGAGTTAACCACTGCGCCATCCGGGACACTGCACAACTGTGCGGGAAATCTCAGCACGGCTCCCGGCCGATCCACGTTCCATTCGAACGCCACTTAACCGCAGCCACTGTCCATTTCTTCCATGCTCGCTCTGCGACATTCCCACAGAAAGTCAGACGTATTTGTGCATCCGCACTGAAGAAGGTGGATCCATTTCCCGGCTAGGCCAATCAGTTATATGAATGCATGGTGTCTGTTCTTCCGGACTTGTCCGACTTTCTGTGGGAATCTCAGAGAGGGAACGTGGAGGAAGTCGGCAGGGATTGCGGACAGGTGGAATTCGATAGGGACCTGGATCGGCCGCGATGCGTGGCGAGATAGTCCACTGAATTGTAATAACGCTGCGTGCCAGATGACGCAGTGGCTAACGCCCCTCCCTAATAAGCAGGAAAGCCCGGGTCCGAACCTCGGTCCGCTACAAATTTTCACCCATCGCCACTGATTCCACGTAATGTCTCGATGCAGCTCACATCAGTGACCCCGTCCCTTTTCTTTCCTTTCTCCCTCTATCCACCTTCAATTTACATATACCACTGTAAACGCTGCACAATGTACGAGGGCCGTTCAGAAAGTAACCTCCGGTTGATTTAAAAAAATACACCAAGTTCAATAAAAATATTTTAATATATACATCTTACAACTACATCTTTGCACTATTTTTCTACATAGTCTCCATAGCGATTGAGGCACTTATCGTATCTCTTCACAAGCTTTGAAATTCCTTCTGCATAAAAATCACCCGCTTGTGCCTGGAGCCAGCCTGTGACCGCATCTTTGAGCTCTTCGTCGTCATCAAACCGCTGTGAGCCGAGCCATTTCTTCAAATACATAAAGAGGTGATAATCACTTGGCGCCAGGTCTGGGCTGTAAGGTGGATGGTTGATAACGTCCCACTTGAAGGACTCAAGAAGGGCCGTTGTTCTGCGAGCAGAGTGAGGACGGGCGTTATCGTGCAAAAAAACGATACCGGAAGTCAGCATACCACGGCGTTTGTTCTGTATAGCCCGTCGTAACTTTTTTATTGTTTCACAGTACACGTCTTGATTAATGGTCATACCACGTTCCATGAATTCAACCAACAACACCCCTTTGGCATCCCAAAACACCGTTGCCATCAGTTTTCTGGCAGAAAAATCTTGCGAGGCTTTTCTTGGTTTGGTAGGCGAATTTGAATGTGCCCACATCTTTGATTGTTCTTTTGTCTCAGGGTTCACGTACTTAATCCAGGTTTCGTCACCGGTCACGATTCTGTTTAACAATGGTTCTCCTTCGTCCTCATAACGTGACAGAAAGTCTAATGCAGAGGCTATTCTTTGAGTTTTGTGGTGGTCGGTAAGAATTTTGGGCACCCATCGTGCACAGAACTTACGGTAACCCAATCTTGCTGTCACTATCTCGTACAAGAGAGTCTTAGAAATCTGTGGAAAACCAGTAGACAACTCCGTCATTGAGAAACGTCGATTTTCACGAACTTTTGCATCAACTGTCTGAACGAGTTCGTCAGTCACCAATGATGGTCTACCACTCCTCTCTTCATCATGAACGTTTTCTCGTCCACTTTTAAGTAAACGTACCCATTCACGTACAACTCCTTCACTCATAACTCTTTGTCCGTACACGGCACAAAGCTCACGATGGATATCTGCTGCGGAATATCCTTTGGCTGTAAAAAACCTTATGACAGCACGCACTTCACATTTGGCGGGGTTTTCTATTGCAGCACACATTTCAAATTGCCACAAAAACTAAACTAGCGCAGGTACGACGTTCACTCGACCACGGCTTGATGCCGACTGACCTGTTGAGTGCGTGAATGCACAGATGGCGTCGCTACTCCCCCCACAACCCGCACTGTGACCAATCGGAGGTTACTTTCTGAACCACCCTCGTAGATGCAAAGTGGCGAGTTTGAGACCCCTCAATGCTTTATTATTTTAAGTCATATTTTGGAAGTCTGCAAAAGTTGTGTCAGATGTGACCTCAAAGATAATGCGCTTCACTGATCAACCAGTAATACCAGAAACCTCCAGAAATAATTCCGGAAAACAGCTGCGTCGAGATCGTAACGCTTCAGGCTACAGAATTTCCTTGCCCTATTGCAGTAGCTGCAGACCACCTGCTACCGTGCATACACCACTTGCCGGATAACACCAGTCGCCGACCGACCTGCCGAACGTGGCGCGGCGCTATCAGTTTATTACCAATTGTAATTTTTTTCTTTGCAGTTCTAGTATCTAGAAACTAATGAAAGTAGTTCAAGCGTTGTGCGTTGTAAAATAGTCGCAAATGGAAAAAGGTCAAATATTTGAGACATATTAAACTGCTTTGCTTTTAATAGAGTGGTGAAGGCAGCAGTTCGGAAGCTTTATATTGTGCGTGGGGTGAGTGGGGGAAAACACGACAGATCATGAATTTTCTGTTTCAACAAAGTCTGTTCCGGCATAAATGACTTTCCACTTTCATGAAATCTTCGATATCACATGTGATGAACTGCGACAATTTAAACGTTCTGCGACATCTGCATTCAGTACGCGAAGTTCACCTGTCGGGCGTAGGAGTACTGCATGCTCTGACTGAAACCAATGAAAATCGCCGCTCGAGGTAGCCCCGTGGTGTTAAGCATCCTGTCGCAGTTCCCGCGGCTGTTACCGTCGGAGGTTCGAGTCCTCCCTCGGACATGGGTGTGTGTGTTGTCCTTAGCGTAAGATAGTTTAAGTTAGATTATGTAGTGTGTTAGCTGAGGGTCCGATGACCTCAGCAGTTTGGTTCCATAAGATCTTACCACAAATTAAATTAATAAAAATCAAAGCGATGACTATTGCTGATTTTTATTTATTTATTTATATATTTATTTATTTATTGGAGTGGCAAGTTACAAAATTTTTACTCAACCTCTTTCCTGCATCTTACATTAAATAAATTCTTCGATGATTATCATGTCACAAATATATCCGGTTTCGGAAATTACAGTTCGAAATTACTGAGACTTGTAGAGGGGTCTGAGTACATAATACACTCCTGGAAATTGAAATAAGAACACCGTGAATTCATTGTCCCAGGAAGGGGAAACTTTATTGACACATTCCTGGGGTCAGATACATCACATGATCACATTGACAGAACCACAGGCACATAGACACAGGCAACAGAGCATGCACAATGTCGGCACTAGTACAGTGTATATCCACCTTTCGCAGCAATGCAGGCTGCTATTCTCCCGTGGAGACGATCGTAGAGATGCTGGATGTAGTCCTGTGGAACGGCTTGCCATGCCATTTCCACCTGGCGCCTCAGTTGGACCAGCGTTCGTGCTGGACGTGCAGACCGCGTGAGATGACGCTTCATCCAGTCCCAAACATGCTCAATGGGGAACAGATCCGGAGATCTTGCTGGCCAGGGTAGTTGACTTACACCTTCTAGAGCACGTTGGGTGGCACGGGATTCTTGCGGACGTGCATTGTCCTGTTGGAACAGCAAGTTCCCTTGCCGGTCTAGGAATGGTAGAACGATGGGTTCGATGACGGTTTGGATGTACCGTGCACTATTCAGTGTCCCCTCGACGATCACCAGTGGTGTACGGCCAGTGTAGGAGATCGCTCCCCACACCATGATGCCGGGTGTTGGCCCTGTGTGCCTCGGTCGTATGCAGTCCTGATTGTGGCGCTCACCTGCACGGCGCCAAACACGCATACGACCACCTTGGCACCAAGGCAGAAGCGACTCTCATCGCTGAAGACGACACGTCTCCATTCGTCCCTCCATTCACGCCTGTCGCGACACCACTGGAGGCGGGCTGCACGATGTTGGGGCGTGAGCGGAAGACGGCCTAACGGTGTGCGGGACCGTAGCCCAGCTTCATGGAGACGGTTGCGAGTGGTCCTCGCCGATACCCCAGGAGCAACAGTGTCCCTAATTTGCTGGGATGTGGCGGTGCGGTCCCCTACGGCACTGCGTAGGATCCTACGGTCTTGGCGTGCATCCGTGCGTCGCTGCGGTCCGGTCCCAGGTCGACGGGCACGTGGACCTTCCGCCGACCACTGGCGACAACATCGATGTACTGTGGAGACCTCACGCCCCACGTGTTGAGCAATTCGGCGGTACGTCCACCCGGCCTCCCGCATGCCCACTAAACGCCCTCGCTCAATGTCCGTCAACTGCACATACGGTTCACGTCCACGCTGTCGCGGCATGCTACCAGTGTTAAAGACTGCGATGGAGCTCCGTATGCCACGGCAAACTGGCTGACACTGACGGCGGCGGTGCACAAATGCTGCGCAGCTAGCGCCATTCGACGGTCAACACCGCGGTTCCTGGTGTGTCCGCTGTGCCGTGCGTGTGATCATTGCTTGTACAGCCCTCTCGCAGTGTCCGGAGCAAGTATGGTGGGTCTGACACACCGGTGTCAATGTGTTCTTTTTTCCATTTCCAGGAGTGTATTTTGAATAGGAACCCATGCCAAGAAACGTACTGTTTCCATGCTGCAGCCGTTTCAAAACATGTTTCCGAGGTAGGTATGCAACAGGTTAGGCATGGTGGTGGATGGTTACGTCGGATCGATTGATGTCGTTTGACATCTGTCCTACCTCTCTGCCTTTTTTCGAGCCTCATTCCCGTCTCTGTGAGTGTTTGAGCAACATGAATGAGTACACGTTTGCAGAATACACCGACATGATCCTTCTGAATGGCGAAGCTCACGGTGATGGAAGAAATAATGATTGTCTTTATCAATATTTTTCTCCACATCGTCCGACTCCATTGCATACTCTTTTCGCCAAAATTACTGGACAGATTCGAGACAGGGGTTCCTTCACCATCAGCAGGCGTCACTGTGGTGCTCCAAGGAGACCCCATACATTCGAACTGGAAGGAGCCGCACCACATCACGTTGAATGGGTTTCGTTCAAATGGCTCTGAGCACTATGCGACTTAACTTCTGAGGTCATCAGTCGCCTAGAACTTAGAACTAATTAAACCTAACTAACCTAAGGACATCACACACACATCCATGCCCGAGGCAGGATTCGAACCTGCGACCGTAGCGGTCGCCCGGTTCCAGACTGTAACGCCTAGAACCGCACGGCCACTCCGGCCGGCATCAGGTTGAAGAGAACCCCATCAACGAGTACATGGGAAATTACTCTGGCTGTTTGTAAATTGTAAAAGTGATGTGCTGTATCATGCCTAACCAGTTACTTCAAAAAGTGGTCGCATTACCAAGATGCTCGCAAATGGTTTCTGGGCATAGGTTCAGTTCAGAATATTATCTATTCACTCCCGTCTAGAAGTCCTCGAAGTTTGTAACGAGTATTTCCGAACACCCTGTACTTAGCACAGACAGTGCACCTATAAACATTGCCAAATTTCTTTACGTTCGCTGACCAAGGGAGATGCGGTAGATGCTACGATATAAACAGAAAGACACCATCTTGCCTCTGAATGCAGTGTGCAGACATCACAGTCTGCATATTCGTCGAGGAGCGAATATGAAACTCTATTCACAGATTCGACGGAGCAAGTCGAACGTCATTACTCATCAGAATATGAACTAGTTATAAACTGTCCCCTCTCTTTTGATCCCAAGAAAGAGTAAGATGGGACGATACCAAAATTTACGCATCCCACAAAAAGGAACGTTCCTGCATTCGATAGCAGTAAAGAAATAAATAACTTTCTCGGGAGCATACAATTCATTTTGTCCTCTCATTTCATAACATTTGTTTTAGTATGAAGTGAGAAAATATAAATTGTATTGGTTTGAAGTATAATATGACAGTAGTTTCTTATCATACTCCCAACCAGAAACGATGCAAAAACCCAGGAGTTTTCCATTCTTTCGTCCAACACGCTATCTGCTTTCAGGGTTTACCAACGCTCGCAGATTATTTAAGCAATTGTGACAATGCGTGATCAGTGAACGTCATGGTGTTATGCTGTCCACAAGGTTTGAAAGAAGTACGTGAAATGGATCCGCAATTGCGAATACGAAAAACCGTCAGCTATATAATGAAATGAAAACAATGAAAATATGTGCTGGACGGGGATTAGAACCCGGATTTTTCATTCCAAGCGGTCGGCCGTCTAAGCGTTTTCACTATACGTGTACGGCCTTCGGCAACATCCAGAGTTTCGTATGTCGTCGTTCCTGTGTCACAAAGTATATTTTCATACAAATTATGTAATTCCAGTACGCGGGAGAACATTTTCACTGAAAGCCGCTGCCTCGTATCGGCGGATAAATACGCTATTCCAACGCCTGCGTTCCATAACGGCAGTAGTTGAGGTAGTGCCCTTTCCTTCGGACCTGCATGCGTGTCTGAAGGAAAATTGCGTCATTCTTTTTAACAGCACCGGCGCTGCAATATCGTATGGTTTGATGATGTTAGTGGTAACGCACTTACTATAGCGCTGACTCCCTTCGTAGAGCTAGCGTGGGGGCGTCGGTGCCTCTTATGAGCAACAAATCTGATTAAGCCCTACTTAACTTCATCCTGCTCTGCGAGCCAGCATATGCTGTACTCTGATGGGTGACTAGGAATACCTGCACAGCTACACCACTTCACGTGTTCCTAAAGAACAAGCAGAGAATAGAACCAAAAACTGAACTTTGAAACACCCTTGAGTCTGCACAATCGAATATACGATGCACCTGCCTCATTAGCGCCAAGTAGACACAGAGTTCATCCTTGTGATGATTACATTAATTCTGTAGATAATTATTTAACAACTATTATCGCATGCTATGCAACTGAAATGAAAGTCACTACACATGCTTTACTTATCACAGTTGTTTAAGTAATAAGCTCGCTGCAAACGTGTTTCCACTGTTCAAAAGATACTGACCACTAGTTATTTGACTATATATGTGCTACTTTCTGATTCACGTGTATCTGACATGCATTAATGGCGTAACAAAACACTGATTAAGAAAAGGACATCCAGAAAGTATTTGGTGATTCACTGATAGATGACGGATTTCAGGACTGGAAATGAATTATCCTACTACGTTCACTACAAACTTATGTGTAACTTGTAACCTCACCACAAAATAAAATAATTAATATAAAATAATATTCACGTTTAGTGTAACCTCAAAACAGAATTGTATAAAGATTAATAATATTGAACAAGATTATGTTTCTTTTTTTTTTTAGTGTAACCTCCCCACAATATTCTTTTAAATAAATAATATGAATAATGATTCTAATTTTAGTGTAACCTCTGAACAAAATTGGTTCCCATTTATAACCTCCCTACAGAAATTCATTCACATTTAACCTCCACACAAAATTTGTTTCCCATTTAATGTACCCACAAAATTCTTTTCTCATCTAATGTAAGCTCGAAACAGAAAAATTCCTAAACCTCGTAATAAAAAATAAATTCAGTAACCTGGTAAATTTTGGATGACAGCAGTGCTGCGTCATGGCCCTGTAAGATCATTCTGAATAAAAAAGGAAAAATTCTTACAACAAAATTGTCGAATATATCTGCTCTTACAATAAATTTTTCCGGCACAGCTCTGTGTAATGCTGGCTGATAGATTTGTCATTTATGAAAGGAAGCAACTGATTTTTCTTTTGCAACAATCAGAATAATCGTGGATTGGAGAAATTAGTAAATTCTTTAAATTGAAATGAATGCTTGTAAAAAAATTACTTTATATGACAAAGATTATTATTAGGACATTTTTAAAACATTTACATGGGAGTTCAGATAACATTACTAGGTATGCGCGAGGCTGCTTTTTACCTTATACAATAATATTCAGGCTCCGGCATTGCTGCACCGCGACCGGGCCAGCCAACACGATACACCAGACCAGACCAGACCAGACTCCAGACTAGCGACAACTTACTGCTACAGCCACACAGTTCCTACTGCAGTCAACACTGGTCTCTGGTCAGCGATTCTCTTATACCTTGCATATCGCAGGCAGCGCATGAGCAATACATCGAAATTACATCTGCTCGGACCTCTTACATAAAATTACATCTGCATTACATCTGCTCGGACCTCTTACAAACTATAACGAAATATTCTGTAGAATCTGAGTGTAACAAATAAGAGTGAGTTAAAAAATTGCGTTTTCGACTGCTAGAAAGAATCTTGTTGTATACTTGTGGGAAACCTGTTTGTTTCTATCTTTGCCTCTGCTACAGCAATAAGAGCATGATAAATGTGAAGCACCAGTTTGCTTTTGTTCTACAGTATTAATTTTTATTGTATCAACCGATTTTTGGCTTACGGGGCCATCTTCAGACATTTACTGAGTATTGTCACCAAAGAAGTTACAATATTTGCGAACAACATTGGAAGCGAAGTAAGACGTCTAGACTGAAGCAGGAACGTACAGTAAGTAACATGTTACTTACTGTATGTTCCTGCTTCAGTCCAGACGTCTTACTTCTCTTCCAATGTTGTTTACAAACATTGTAACTTCTTTGGGGACCATACTCAGTAAATGTCTGAAGATGGCCTTGTAAGCTGAAAACCCGTTTTCACAATAAAAATTTATACTGTAGAACAAAAGCAAAATAGTGCTTTACATTTATGATAATGTTGTTATACCAAGAACTGACGGAAGATTCTGTTAACATAATAAGAGAATGTTGACATTCTTGATGCCTTGATAGATGTGACTCGTTTAATCTTCAACAGCTTTTTGAGCCCTGATTACTGTTATTGAGTATGGTTTCTGGCACAATAGCCTGTCTGGATTAGAACTTTTTTATTCGTAGCTTAAGAAGTCTCCCCATGGAAGCCCACGCTTTGCAGTTAAAGTCGTGTTATTGTCTCTTCGTTTCTCTCTCTTGGGGATAGCGCCAATGGCAACGATCTCAAATAAAAAAAAAAGTTTTCTAAATCTGTAACTACATAAAAGGTGCGTTTCTTATACATAACGTAGACATTCAAACACTGGAAATGCTCCAAAAATGTGAATAATGTCTGGTGATGAACGTTTTAATTTCCAGTATGCTTAAGACAGAAAAATACAAATAATTGTGACAGTTATTGATTTATGATGTTTAGTTTACAGTAGATGTACCTGAGTGTTCTTAGTAACTACGCTCTAGCCCTTAAACCTCACTACAGAAATGCGACTAAGGCTCAGTGACATATAGTTTTGGTATTCCGACCCTAGGCAGCCACATCTTGGAGTCACTCGAGAAACACGTCAACTGGTATTCTTTCTGCAAGTAGTATAAGTGAATCTTGGCAGCAAAGCAGGGTATGTCTGGCAACTCTGTGAAAGATGAACTACTTCCTGAATGGCACAGAATTTCTTGAAAATTTCACTTGATCTATTCGTATTATTTTCATTGAAAAACCTGAGTGATTCGCACATTAAGTGTGAAGTAAGATTATCAGTTTATAGTTTTGAGTGCTGGAAAGCCGTTCCACGTGGAAATTGCAACTAATCTCTGTTTAGCGGCCGTAGACACCACTGGCGTAAGAGGTGAGGCACAAATATGGCAGCTATTCGCTAGCTCCTAAGTACGATGCTCATCTGTGAAACGAACACTTCTTTAATTCACGTTTCCAGTACCGCTGGAGGTCAGATATTACTAGTTTTGTGACAGAGCTATAGGCAGCCAGATCGAAAGTCGATAAGGTAATTGGACCATGCGCGGCTCTCGGTAATGCCGTTTATTGCTCGTCATCTTGTTTTGGTGGTTCCGTCAGCTCGTTTTTCCTGTACCTCGATTTGCTGACGTCACTACGTTGCTGCTTTGCTTTCCCGTGAGTGGCAGTAGTAGCGCATATCGATAAGGGCACTGTCGTACCATCTCTGGAGCGACCGCTAGCATTTCTGGGTCGTCGTATGTTTGGAGTTCAGTGGGGACGGGGCACCATTGAGATCCGGACAGTCAGTACTCGCCGACGCTGGCGACACACATGAACTGTCCGACGGAAGGAGACTGGGGCGGGAACGACCGTTTGTGGGTCGTTCGGTCGGTCGTCTCATCGGACGAAGTGTATTTGGTCGACGACCGCTTATGGAAACACACTGTGTGTATGACTTGTCATTTCTCATTGTTGATTTGTTTTAGGATTGTCGGAGTTCTTGGTGCAAGTGTTTACGTAGAACTGTGTGCAGCTTCTGTGATTTCCGCTGAGCAGAGGAATGCTGTCTGCGTACTGGAGTAGCCAGTTCAAATCAAATGGCTCTGAGCACTATGGGACTCAACTGCTGAGGTCATTAGTCCCCTAGAACTTAGAACTAGTTAAACCTAACTAACCTAAGGACATCACAAATATCTATGCCCGAGGCAGGATTCGAACCTGCGACCGTAGCGGTCCGGCGGTTCCAGACTGCAGTGCCTTTAACCGCACGGCCACTTCGGCCGGCGGAGTAGCCAGTCAATCGGTTGCAAGAGAGGGAATTCATTAGGTTGTTGGTTGGTTCGTCAGCCGTCCCTAGGTCCTGCTGCCACCAGATTATTTGATGTTACGCTTGGCTGCCTGTCTCACCTAAACTATTGTTACAGGTTCCTCCCCAGGTTGACCCTTGGAACACTTCTGAGCACCACTTTGACGAAACACAGTATATACAGTTCCACACAGTAAATGGAATGACACCATTGATAAAAACAGACTACGATCCGAAATCGGTAGCTAAGGTAGAATATTCAAAATTTCTAATTGTATGCATTGATGAGGGGTTGAACTGGAAAAAAACACTGAGGATCTGCTGAAACGTTTAAGTTAAGCTACTTATGCTATTAGGGTCATTGCAAATTTTGGCGATATGCATCTGAGTAAATTAGCTTACCACACCTATTTTCATTCTCTGCTTTCGTATGGTGGTATATTCTGGGGTAACTCATCATTGAGTAAACGAGTGTTCATTGCACAAAAGCGTGTAATCAGAATAATTGCTGGAGCTCATCCAAGATCAACCTGCAGACACATATTTAAAGAGCTAGAAATCTTCACTGGAGCTTCACAATATTTATATTCACTTATGAAATTTGTCGTTAACAATCCGAACGAATTCAAAAGTAATAGCAGTGTACATGGCTACAACACTAGGAGAAAGGTTGATCTTCACAATTCAAGGTTAATCTAACTTTAGCTCAGAAGGGGGTAAATTATGCTGCCAAAAAGTCTTTGGTCACTTACCTAATAGCATCAAAAGTCTGACAGATAGCCATATAGCATTTAAAAGGAACTTAAAAGAAATTGTTAATGGCAAATCCTTCTACTCATTAGATGAATTTTTGGATATATTAAGTGGGTAATTTCCCAACCCCCACAAAAAAATTAAAAATATTGAGTGTCATGTAATATTTTGTATAATGTAATATCTTGTATAGACACCTTTTATTAACATGACACTTTCCACATCATTACGAAGTGTCGTATTCATGATCTATGGAACATGTACTGATCTAATCTAATCCGTTCTACTGTTTGTGATTTTCTTTTGTCGCAAGAACTGAGCCGAGTCTTCAGCCGTGTATTAATTTTGTCTGTTCTATGTTTAGTATATGGACTTCAGCGAACCTTATGTGAAGTATTTTAAGATTAATGTAAATGCTTATCTTAAGGTTTGTCTTTAATTATTTTGAATAATTGTTTGGGTCTTCAGCCGTCTAGATATTTCAACTATTCTTAAGATGGTTTTCTGTTGTGCTGTGTAAATGCTTGTCTTTAAAGGTTGCCTTCTATTATGTTGAAATATTATTGGACTTTCAGCCGAGGAAATAATTTAAGCTTTCCTTAATATGGCTTCTAGCCGAAATTGGTAAACGCTTGCCTTTAAAGAATTTCGTTTGCTGATTTGAAATATCATTTGAGCGTTTAGCCGAGAAGATATTTTAATTTCACTTAAGTATGGCCTTCAACCGTTTGTCTAAATTCTTTTGCCTTAAAAGGGATTATTTAACGAAATTTTAATTTTACTTAATTAAACCGTTAACTTCAACCGTTTCTCTAAATCCTTGTGATTTAAAAGGAAATATTTAAACCTTATTATTGACAAGTTACTTGGGCCCTTAGCCATGAATTTATCCTTGTTGTTTTAAAGAGAAAACTGTGGTTCAAATGGTTCAAATGGCTCTGAGTCCGATGGGACTTAATTGCTGAGGTCATCAGTCCCCTAGAACTTAGAACTACTTAAACCTAACTAACCTAAGGACATCACACACATCCATGCCCGAGGCAGGATTCGAACCTGCGACCGTAGCGGTGGCGCGGTTCCAGACTGTAGCGCCTAGAACCGCTCGGCCACAACGGCCGGCAGAAAACTGTGCATTGTGTGTTCGAGGAATAAAGTTGTGTGTTCTTGTGTAACTAACAGTAACTGATCTTGGTCTCTTTCCACAATCTGACCCGTTCTGTCCTGCGAAATCGTATTTAAGTAATCATTTTAATTTGGTTTATGAACTATCAAGTTTGCATACTACTTCAGAGTGACACAAAAAATGAAATAAACATTGACTATTTCTGTGTCCAGCGTAAGATCTTGCTAATTCGTGCTACAGATACCGTATGTTTTATTGCAGAAGATTTTGTGTGTATGGTTTTCGTGGTAAGCCGTATTTCATTTGTATTACTTTCGAGCAGATAGGTATATCTTCGATAGTTTTTCGACATGGAACCAAAATGGCAAACTTTTGGGGATATAATTTCATAAGCATAAGTGAGGGAGAGATGACTCTTAAAACGAACCCCTGGATAATTCTGTCTGTGAAGTTAGCACTGTGCGTTATCTTTTCAGTAGCAACTGGTGATGCAGTTTTGTAGGTTGTTTTTCTCACACTGAGACCGGAAGGTGTCTTAGTTGTTGGCAACAAATAACAGAAGTGATAGGGATGCCCCTGCGGAGTGGCTCGTGGTACATAAAACGCTTTGTTCAGACTGTTGTTTGCTCAAGTATATGTCTTCTGTTAGGGCTCAGCCATTAATGTATTCTTAAGAATTTAACATAAAGTATTATAGCTAATCAGTTGTAACAGTTTTGCGTAGGAATTCACAATGAACGACCTGATGGCGTTGAAGCAAAAATGCAGCAGCAATCATCCTTTTGACTTTTATTGCTATGAACCAGATCATACCGTACTCCTACTCCAGACTTCTGAACCTTGCCTACTGAATACAAATGTCACGTGACATTTAAGAGGTCACACTTCATCACATATGATTGTTATCGAGACTTCCTGAATGTGAAAAATCATTCATGCCAGAACGATCTTTCTGGAAACAAGTAAATCCTTTTCTGACATTGTTTCCCAAAAACACTCATCCCACAAACAATAGAAAGGTTCCGAGTTACCACTGTTGTCTTCATCCCTCTATTAGATCAGCAACGAATAATATGTCTCAAATGTTAGACCATATCTTACTTGCAACTCTATTTTATAGGTATTGAACAACGTTCATAAAACTGAAGCACGCAAAATACAAAATGTAACTGCAACATAAATACTAGAAAGCATCCCACTGCGTTCGTTTGGTCGGTGAATCACACATAACTTTAGGAGACACCGGAAGTACGACTTAAAATGTAACGCATCGAGAGGTCGCGAACTCACAACTTTACATTTACATTGCACTACGTTTACAACCAGACCACGAACAGATACAGGCATGTAGCGGATCGCTGAGTAGGGTAGCACTTGTATACTTCAGGATCCTATCGTGTTGCCAGACCACGTATATGGTTGGACATTCAATTCTGAGAGTCATCTGGTCTTATTGACCTTCCTTAAGTGGATGACTCCGACTTAGTTTTTGCGACGGCAGGCCAGTGTGTGGGCTCTACGCCTAAGACTGTACATCTGGGCCACGCCAGTGTTCATAGTTTGGAGTCTGCAAACACTCTGCGTGGATCCACGGCACTCACGTTCCTATCTCTCTCTCCCTCTTCCCCATTTGCTGCTTGGCCATCAACGAAGAACCTTTGCGCTGCTTTGCTGTGAACTGCTGACCATGTCATACAGGGGCAGTCTGCCGATAGAGACAACCTCATTAGTGAGCCCAGTGCCTTGTCCCAGGGGATGTGTCACACGATTGTCAGCCACTTTAACAGTGGCCTCCAGCTGGCGCTATGTATCCCCTTTCCGGAGCGTAGACCACCTTCCGCACTGTAGCGCCGCGCAGAAAGCTTTGTAGTGGCGTTGCTGCAGACCACACGTCATCAAACGTGCCCTCTGGTGTGAGAACAGCAACTCACCCATGCCGGCATGCCCGGCTGGCCTATCGGGAAGAGAGCCGTGCCGCAAAATTACAGTTTCATGGCACAAGCAGAAACTGTTTCCCCTTGTGCAAAATTTGTGCATCACTGTTGTGTGTGTGTGGATGAACTTTTGAACTTTATATGTGGGTTGACAATTCAGTTTTGACAACAAAGTACAGATTAAATGCTGGATGACTGTTCTATCAGTTACTCTGGTGGAGCTGGCTGTGTACTAAATAAAAAAAGAGCTAAAAGCTATTAATAATTACTATTAAAAACAGTCTTGATCACGATTTATTTAACAAGGTGACCAGTTTCGACCACTACTGCGGTCATCTTCAGACCATTGAGTAGGAACCTCTTTCTGTTGGAGAATCACTACAGATTCTTCAACAGAAAGAGGTTCCTACTCAATGGTCTGAAGATGACCACAGTAGCGAGCCGCTACATGCCTGTATCTGTTCGTGGTCTGGTTGTAAACGTAGTGCAATGTAAATGTAAAGTTGTGGGTTCGCGACCTCTCGATGCATTACATTTTAAGTCGTACTTCCGGTGTCTCCTAAACTTATGTGTGATTCACCGACCAAACGAACGCAGTGGGATGCTATTCTAGTATTTATGTTGCAGTTACATTTTCCATTTTGCGTGCTTCAGTTTTATGAACGTTGTTCAATACCTATAAAATAGAGTTGCAAGTAAGATATGGTCTAACATTTGAGGCATATTATTCGTTGCTGATCTAATAGAGGGATGAAGACAACAGTGGTAACTCGGAACCTTTCTACTGTGTGTGGGATGAGTGTTTTTGGGAAACAATGTCAGAAAAGGATTTACTTGTTTCCAGAAAGATCGTTCTGGCATGAATGATTTTTCACATTCAGGAAGTCTCGATCTGTAGTGATTCTCCAACAGAAAGAGGTTCCTACTCAATGGTCTGAAGATGACCACAGTAGTGGTCGAAACCAGTCACCTTGTTAAATAAATCGTGATCAAGACTGTGTTTAATAGTGATTATTTATAAGACATTGATCACTGCTGTTCCCATAATGCATTCAAAAGTAAAAGCTATTACTTATTTGCTTCAAATAAAGTTAACTTCCTTAAAACTGTAGTTTTAATTTTGTTATGAACATGAGATGGAAATAAAAATAAAAATATATGTCTCCAGGCTTTCGTGTCATTGCCACTGAATTTCAAATCTTCTGGGTTGTTAGGCCACTTCATATTTATAATCGATCTATGTTTCGATCCCTCCGCTGGGATCTTCTACAATGGACACCACATAATCGTAAAGAAGCTCCCAGCAGAGGGGTCTAAACGTACATAGTTTATAAGAAATATGACGCTGCCTAACAACCCAGAATATTTTAATTTCACAAAAAAATGCAGTTGCAAATAAATTGACTTTCATATGAATAAAAATGTGAGTAATAGCTGATAGTTCTGTGAATATTTCGTATCTGTCCGACTCTACGGAAACAATTCAACGTGCCCCACCAGGCAACTTGAGTCACTGATAGGGACACCAAACGATGAACAGTGCTTATGCATGTGGCAGCTACTACGCTTTTGAAAGAATGTGCAAACTGAAACAAGTTACATCCAAATACTCGCAGTTTAAACAGAATGCCATTCTAATGTTCTGAACTAAATTAAACAAGTCTGTGAGAAACTACAAGTATATACAAGAGATAAACATCAAAACAAAATAAAATATACAACAACCAGTAAAGTGACTTTCATTGGAGTAAATAAAGTACGTAAATTAGGTTAGTTATATTCAAAGGTTGCTAACATGTGAGATCGTTTCCTTTCACCTTCGTTAAGTAGATAATCAGTACAGAGACGTTATTGCCACCTCAGCTACATATTGAACCATCAGGGAAATTAAATGAATGCATAACATGGAAAGACACCCTTTCCCACATAAAACGTATGCAGCCAACCAGCTGCATAAGTGTAATGTAAAAGTCTTGAACGGCTTTCACTACTTATAGGGGAAACTTCATTAGAAGAAGGTCACCTATGATATTTTAAACAGATTATTTTTGTTTCTTTATTGGAATTTCATTCCTATACCCCATATGGACAGTGGAGGGCTGGCAGCAGCACAATCCGCCGCTCTTCGGCCGAGTGATACATTAGATAAAAAGAGGAAAACGAGGCATATAAAAGGTGATAAAGGGGGACATGAGAACATAGTAAAGAAGATACATTGAGGGTTGAAATATACACATACAGGGAGACTTTCATGTGGGACAGTTAAAGAAAAGTCCACATAAAGTTGAAAAACACAATGGGCGATTTGTGTTGCAAGTAAAAACCTTTCAAGTGACACATACAAGTTAAAAGTTGGCCACAGAATTAAAACACTCTGGAACAACAACACTTAAAAACCACTGCAAGGGACAGATCACACATGACAAAGAGTAAAACCTGCTGGGAGGGACCTGCCAAAGAGGGCAGGCCTGAGAGGAGGGAAAAGGGGGGACAGGAGGGGAAAATGGGGGGCTGGAGAAGGTGGGAGGAAAAGCAAGGAGGTTGGGGTAGCACCAAGGGGCAGGAGGCGGGTAGGGTGGGAGTTGGAATGGAAGGCAATCAGAAGAGAGTGCGAGATGCAGAAGGGAGGGAGATGAGGAGGAAGGATAAAACCGCTCAGTGGAAGGTGAGGGGAGAGGGAACCCTGAGGAGGAGAAGGGTAAAAGGTGGGGTTACAGTTGGTAGGAGTGGTAGATATGAGGGCGAAACTCATCATCCGTTAGGAGTAGGTACTGGAAGTTGCGTTTGGAGAGGAGATGGGGGGTATGGAGATGGAGAGAGTGTGGGACACCGCAGTAAAGGCGTGGCAATGGGCTAGGGTTAGAGAGGGTAGAAGACACCAAGGGGTCGGGGGGAACGGGTCTGTTGATGATGTGCAGGGTGCAGATGTGTTCGAGGGAAAGGGGAAGATGTCAGAGGGGGATGAGGTCGTACAGGATCCGTGTGGGGGGCGGGAGGCGGACACTGAAGGTCAGGCAGAGTGCATGGTGTTCAAGGTAAACAGATTATAAGTTAAACGTCGCAAATATTTAATATGTGACAAGACTGGAAAGGAGAACTTGGGGGAAACTGGTACTCAGAAACGTTACGTGTTGTCAAAACTGCAAATATACATGATGAGCCAAGAAGATCAAGTCAACCAGTAGAAAATTCCTCCAGGCAACAGCAATTTTTATACAGGTACAGTTTGTTAAAAGAGCAGGCATTGGACAGGACGTGTAGCAACTAGTTACAATGGCACGTAAACGTGATGTAGAGCGCGCCACTTACTAGGTTCTCGTAGCGTGGTAGTTGGTGTGACGAAATGCGCAACTGTTAAAGTAATACGTCGGTACCTTACAGACTCAGCCCATCCGGCTAGCCGCGTGGTGTAATGCGCTGCTTCGCCTGGCTTATTCGTATCGAGGCCCGGTTTGCTGGCCAGCCTATGGATGGTTTTTAAGGCGGTTTTCCCTCTACCTCTGCGAATACAGGCTGGTTCCCCTTATCCCACCTTAGTTACACTGTGTCGGCGATTGCTGCGCAAACACTGTTTCCAAGTACGCATGCACCATAATTTTTCTACAACGCAAACATTAAAGGTTACACTCGTCTGGTGTGAGACATTCCCACGGGAGTCCACTAGGGGTGAACTACACAACAACCCTGGGATCGGTGTGGGTCGGTGGTGGGGTGGGTGGACTGCTGTGGCCTGTTGTGAGGTTGTGAACCACTGAGGGCTACGGGGGGACGAAGTCTCTCCGTCGTTTCTAGGTTTCTGGTTTAATACATACATATACATGCATACCTTACAGACTCAGATGCTATAAACAATTTAAATCTAATTTCGTACAAAACGGATGTATAAAAGTGCAGAAAGAATAAAATAATTTTTAAGAAAATGACTACGACGATATGTAAAAAAATGAATAAAATGATTAATTACAGTTACGTGCTGGGAATAAAGAACGTACTGTAGCAAGATTTTTATGTAGATGTTAGAACAAACTAAAAAAGGGGAGACATAGGCCCTACATAAAATGTTCAGACATAACGTGATACATAGTGTCGACTAGCGTGCGGTCATAGGAAGTGAAGAGTCCGCAAAGAAAAGGGAGAAACAACCGTTCCGAAATTGAAGGGAACAGAAACATAAACCAAAGTGGCATGTGGCTGCAAGCAATGGCTTAAAGGCGTTAAAGAAGCTTTTATTTCGAAACTGTAGTTGGAAATACATAGTTTGTTTATCTCTAGGACTGATAGTTACGGGCAGTTGATAATTTGAGTAGGAATCTTGATATCGACAAATCCACAACCGGAGATCTGTCGCACTATGCGAAGCGATTCACGGGCCAGAGATTAGCAGTTTCTCAGAAGGTGCGGGCCGTTCGCTCGGGGATCACAAAAGCAGGAACCGTGCTGTGGGCACGGGCGTCGTCCGGAGCCTTTCATGTTTAGCCGGCTGATCCCTTGGCAGGCCAGGTGAGCGACCGGCAGACCACAGTGCATCGTCCTGAGCCTTGTGTTTAGCTGTGGGACGTATTGTCCGGCTCGGGCGGCGACGGAAATTGCGGAGTTCAGGACGTCGCGTAGAACCCTGTGGCGCCTGCTTAAAGTATTGCTCGGGAGAGAGGAGCATTGTCTACCGGTGGAGAAAGTTTTCCGCCACTCACTGCCTCCAGGATAACGTGGGAGTTTAAGCCCACCAAAAGGTTTCTGGCGTGGGACGGTCTCCGCCCGCGCTGAAAAATAATGCAGCGCAATAGAGAGACAGCCGTTAACGTCGGTGTGTAGGTGTCGTTGTGTAGGTATACATAGATTCTGAGGTCAAGTTCGCGCTTTGGAAAAATTCTTCATGCCGCTCTAGGTCGAGCTCTGGTGGGCTTTCATGATTCCACCACTAACACGATGTATGCCCATCACTCGACGATGATAACATTTTTGTGATGCTCCTCGTGGAGCGATGGTGCTGAGGAGCAAAGCAGGGGAGCATTTCTCGGGCATTCCGTGAACGTCCGACCGAGGGTATAGTGTTGGTTGTGAGCGACCGCCATCCGGAATTCTCCACCCAACTTGCTGCAAGCGTGGACTGTTTGTGGTTTTAGCAGTTAAGCACCTAAGAACAGACGACATTTCACACGCTGAGCAGTACTAAACTGGAGAGCATATACCTGTAACCTGCCCCCCCCCCTTTTCTTTATTTTGAGTCATCTATCTTCTGACTAGTTTGATGCGGCCAACCACGAATTCTAAAATGTGCCAAACTTTTCATCCTACAGTAGCACTTGCAATCAACATCCTCAATTGTTTTTTTTCCTTTATCCCATTCTCCGTCTTCCAATACAGTTTTTAACTTCCACAGCTCCGTCTAGTACCATGTCAGATATTCCGTGATGTCTTAATCGATGTCCTTCAATCATTTCCCTTCTTGTTGTTAGTGTTTTCCTTATATTCCTTTCTTCGATGATTCCCTGGAGAACCTCCTCATTTCTTACCTTATCAGTAAAGGTAATTTTCAACGTTATTCTGTTGTAGTGTAATGGTATCACGGACCACCTTAAACGGCATTCGATGCTAGCGTTATAACTCGGCGAGGAATTTTTAAGTAATTGTGACCGTGAGATAACCTAATGGAAACAGAACAATCAAACTGGGAACCGTTTCCGAAACACTCCAGCAGTGTATAAATAATAGTAAACGGTGGGTCTGGAACAGACGTTCTCCCAAAACCCATGCAAGTTTTAACATTACATACTACTATCTGTCGCCCCGGTAGCTGAGTGGTCAGCGCGACAGACTGTCAATCCTAAGGGCCCGGGTTCGATTCCCAGCTGGGTCAGAGATTTTCTCCACCCAGGGACTGGGTGTTGTGTTGGTCTACAAATCATCATTTCATCGCCATCGACGCGCAAGTCGCCGAAGTGGCGTCAAATAGAAAGACTTGGTAACGGAACTGAAATGATGGTGGGCTGACAGTAATTTGGAGCCCGCGCATCGGAAACGGGCGCGCTGGTGTGAGACTGCCAGGGAGTGCACCCTGATGCCATCTATTGGCGAAACTGGGAATTAGCGCTGCCTGTCAGACAATGCACTAAGCTCTCAGAGTCAAATGTATTCTTTTTCTTGGTAATTATAAGTTATTACTGTATGATTTAATGTTATAAAGCGCTAGTAGTAAATTATTATGACTGGTATGAACTCCAGGGTAATAAATATAAATATTCTTAAATACTAAATGATTTTGGTGAAAAGGTGGTAGGGGAACGCCCCCACTCTTGGTGATACGAGCGTAGCTAGAGGTAGCTGCAGACACAGGGACTGAACAATGAAATGGCCTGGGGAGGCTTGACATGAACGGACGTGTGTAACTGTGCTCATGCAAAAGTGATTGTGCAACAGCGAAGAGGCGAATATCGTCGCCGTTTGTGGAGTGGAACGCGACGAATGGTTGTCGAAGCCGTCTCTATGCCACTGGTGCTGATTGTAAGAGTTCCTGCGCCCAGATTTTATGGCGGACGTGCAGTAGCTTATACGAGTGCTACAGCTCGTAGTTCCAGCCGCCATTAAGGGCACGAGGCGTGAAGAGCTGCGTTAGCCACATGCATCTCACCACCAGCACCGACACGTCTACCCAAGGCAAGACTGCTTGCAATTGTTAAGTCGAACTTTGTATACATGTAAAAGGAGAATACCAGTTTTCTTTTATGCAAGTGCTGAGGACAGAATATAGCAATGAGTAAAATTACGACGCATGTTGTTCATTGTAAAGTGTAGTAACCTGAAACATAGTGTAGTGAAATCAGACTGAGGCCACCATCGCCTCTTTCATTTACAATTCTTTTGGTTGTAGAATACTTTAGCGTATAAGAATGTTGAAAAGAGCAATGGTCACACCAGAATGAGTCGCCTATTTATAGTTACTTAAATTTTTCTGAGTAACCTTTCAAGTAAAGTCACTTAACTTAATATCCAAAATCATTAAATAAGTTGAAGGATAGAAATTTGTTAACCTAAGTTGCATAAGTTGTCTTGGTGGTAATTACCAAACCAACTCACAGAAATTGAGAGAGTATTTGCTTTGTAGAATCACCTAGAATGATCAGAAATAGTAATATTCAGAATTAAGTTTAAATTCAACTCAAGCCGTCTCACTTTGAAACGAGCCAAAAAATTGATTTATTCTTTTGCTCCTTCAGAGCTGGCGACCGTAGTTATAAGTATTTTCAGGAGGATTCGACGGTAAGTCTGCTGCTCTCGTCGTGCTGATAGAATTATCTACTGCTGCTAGCAGTGGTGATTGGATACATAAGCTCACTACCAAGTTAAGTGGGTCAGGTAGGCAGTGTTACCGTGTGAACTGTAGGGCACTGTAGGCCGTGGATCAAACCCGTTCAATCATCACAGCTCTTTGGGAAATAGTCCTGTTAGGAGTGTACTAATCATTAGGTAAATACTGGCGAGTAACGGTCAAAAAGGTATACGCAAGTGAATTTAGCAAGGTCCATGTAGCACCTAGTTAATGTGGTGTAATGGCGAGGGTAGGAGTGGAGTAAAAGTGAGTTGAGCTTGTGGCAGCTGTGCTGTCTTCAAAGATTAATAACGTGAATTCACTACTACCTCGTACCATTAGGGCTGAGCTATTTACGGTTAAAATACGTAGCAGTAAGCGCAAAGGCGTGACAGCTACAAGTCCGTATTGGCTTTATACATACGGAAGTAGGAAGAGGGTCATTCCGTCAGTGGAGGGGTTAAAACAACTGAGTCAGTTGAGAACATACCCCATTTACTGATGGAAAGATTCGGCGGTTCGGTCGCAACTTGCACCCCGCGAATGGTCTACCCAACGGGAGGCCCTCGTCATACGGCATTATTATTATTATAATATCGGTCGCCAGTATAATTAGTTATTCTTATGTCAAGCAAAATGTAAAGCAGAAGGAAGTGCTAAGGCTAACCTAACGTTCTTTGAAAGTGTGATATCCACGCCCATATTTTATTCAGAATCATATTCTTGACAGCGCTGTGTCTGGAACGCGAATGAATATTCTCGTGCTATTAATAAAAAGGACTTCATCGGTAGTAAAATAATAAATAATTATTGCTAGTGACATAATTTAATATTCTGTAAGAAATTATATCTCAGACAATACCCTAGGAAAAAGATGATGAAAATCTCAATCTTTTGTTATCTATGAGTTTTCTAGAATAATCCTTCTTCCTGTTCGAACTGTTGTACTGATCGGATGTGATTGACGTCTCGTAACACAGAGTCCTGAAAAAACTGTATTATGTTGTTATTTGATATTTGAAAAATGGAGTTTCTGTGTAATTGAAATGTATCTTCTTGTTTGGAGTTTTTTTTTATTATGATTCTCGTCTTATATAAATGTTAAGCTTTCCGCTCAACTACAAAAGAGCGCAGCCATTAGCACTATTGATCTACAGCGCGGTTTATTCTTTAGTGCTAAATAATAAGTGACTGAGATTGAGAAATATTTTTAATTGACAATGCATATAGTGAAGGTACAAAAAAATTTAATATATATTGTTAGTAAGAAAGCAGGGCCTGAAGCAGAATCCAAAGAGATGGTCTTATGTTAGCCACCATCTTAGTGAAACGTTGCAGCGGCAGTTTTAAATTGATTTTCTATACAGACATAAATGTTGCTGGTCATAATTGCGATAATAATTGTGTATTGGTGGCCCAGAACCTACTATGAGGTAACAAATTCCAGTTAGACTGTGAATACAATGAACTTCTATAAAGGCAAACAGTATTTTATGTGATATAAACCCTTATCTGCTGATGTATGATGCGTGGTTATTTCGTAACAACTTTTATGAAATATTTTGACAGGAAAAATACATTAGAATTGTGTACGTGTGGTGTCACAATACTGTTAATTTTACTTAAAGAAAAGTGTTGCCACCTCGAATAACCATAACGTAAAATTCGGTAAATGATCTGCAACTGGTAAAGAGACTGTTATACAACTGCACTGAAAATTGCTAAAAATCATTACTCTCGTTTTGTTCAGATTACTTATCATACATTTAGCGTGTTTGCTGGTTAAATATTAGTACTTTTATGCATGAACTTGGTGCCATTTGTACTGCTTGACAGACAACATTGCTACACATTCCCAGATGGAGATTTTTTTTAACAAAACAACTCTCATTAGCCGGGAAAAGCAATGATTAAATAACACCTTAAGTTACATTAATTATAAGTAACTAGTTTTATTGTAATCTTGCTGAAACTGTACAACACCCAGTCAAACAATACGCGCCACAACACACACACTAAACTCTTTCTTTACATCTGTTACACCACCACACAGTAACCTAAACTCGCACATAAATGCGCTACTAACAAACAAATGGCCGATGAGATAGTAAAAAATAACATATGCCTCTCAACAACACGTGCCTTAAATACACTAGGTGTAACAGTTTATAAAACAATTACCGACGCACGTGGAACTAGTAGGAATACTGAATAGGGAAAAGCTTGATATGATTCTAAATTTAAATCAGAGGGTCAGCTAATGATCATAATCTGTAACTTCATTGCGGAGTACAGGGTCTGTATGCCTATGCATCAACCAACTTGCACTAGAATAGGTAACAAAGTTAATACACACATAAAAAAAGTTTTGCATCATCTCGGTTCCGAGAGTTCCGGAAACTGTACAGAAAATTGTGATAGAGATCAACATAAACATCATTTCCGCCATTTTTACTGCTCGTGAAAACCACACACTGCATGTTGTACTACCATACAGCGAGACCTTCAGAGCTGGTGCTCCAGATTGCTGTACACACCGGTACCTCCAATACCCAGAAGCACGTCCTCTTGCATTGATGTAAGCCTGTATTCGTCGTGGCATACTATCCACAAGTTCATCAAGGCACTGCTGGTCCAGATTGTCCCACACCTCAACGGCGATTCGGTGTCGATCCCCCGGAGTGGTTGGTGGGTCACGTCGTCCATAAACAGCCCTTTGAATCTATCCCAGGCATGTCCGATAGGGTTTATGCCTGGAGAACATGCTGGCCACACTAGTTATTCACAAGATGTGCATGATGGTGGCGCGAATTGTCGTCCATGAAGACGAATGCATCGCCGATATGCTGCCGATACGGTTGCACTATCGGTTCGAGGATGGTACTCATGTATCGCACAGCCGTTACGGCCCCTTCCATGACCACCAGCGGCGTACGTCGGCCACTCCAAAACATCAGTGAACCTCCACCTTGCGGCACTTGCTGAACAGTGTCTAAGGCTTTAAGCCTGACCAGGATACCTCCAAACACGTCTCCAACGATTGTTTGATTGAAATATGCGACACTCATCAGTGAAGAGAACGTGATGCCAATCCTAAGCGGTTCATTCTGCATGTTGCTGGGCCCATCTGTATCGCACTGCATGGTGTCGTGGTTGCGAAGATGGACCTCACCATGGACGTCGGGAGTGAAGTTGCTCATCATGCAGCCTATTGAGCACAGTTTGAGTCGTAACACGACGTCCTGTGGCTTCACGAAAAGCATCATGCAACATGGTGGCGTTGCTGTGAGGGTTCCTCCGAGGCATAATCCGTAGGTAGCGGTCATCCACTGCAGTAGTAGCCCTTGGGCGGCCTGAGCGAGGCATGTCATCGACGGTTCCTGTCTCTCTGTATCTCCTCCATGACCGAACAACATCGCTTTGTTTCACTCCGAAACGCCTGGACACTTCCCTTGTTGAGAGCCCTTCCTTGCACAAGCTAACAGTGCAGATCTGATCGAACCGCGGTATTCACCGTCTAAGCGTGGTTGAACTGCAGACGACACGAGCCGTGTACGTCCTTCCTGGTGGAATGACTGGAACAGATCGGCTGTCGGACTCCCTTCGTATAATAGACGCTGCTGATACATGCTTGTTTAAATCTTTGGGCGGGTTAAGTGACGTCTCTGAACAGTCAAAGGGACAGTGCCTGTGATACAATATCCACAGTTGACGTCTACATTCAGGAGTTCTGGGAACCGGGGTGATGCAAAAGTTTTTTAGAAATATGTAGTTCCTTCTATGAAGGATGAGTGTCTATGAAGCAACTAAACAGAATGCAAATTTAACAACACTGGCTGGCTCTGAAGGAGCATTTGCATTGCTTCATCAACTAACTAGCCTAGTACACGAGGGCCCTTAAACTTTCATGGTCTGAAGAACCAAGCACTTTAAGAAAACTACGCAAGTATATATGAGAAATGGTAAGTATTCTTATCATTAATTAAGAAAAGTACAACAAAATATTACTCTTTGAATAACAAATGTGCTTTGATAAACAGGCTTTTGATCTACTCAAAAGTTATAATTGGCTGTGAAAATGATAACACAACATTCTCATAATAAAGGACGCGATTCGGAATTAAATTCATTAGGATAAGATTCCAGTCCAGGTTTGTGATTCGGGATAATTACGGGTGTAAGGTACAGTTTTGGCAACACCACGATTATTATTAAAACTAACCAAATTTTACAAATACCTTGTCCATTTACAGAGTGGCAAATATAAACAATTTAGTGTAAGGCTGGTGGCGTTGGTGGTGCAATTTGCAGTGGCTGTTAACCTGGCGGCGATGCTGTCATTGCAATACTGCAGACCTCCCCCGGTTATATATCTTCTTGGCGTTGAAATTATATTTTTATAGTGCCAAAAACAACGTCATGTTAATGGTATCGCCAAATGCAGCATACGAGACCCATAAGGACTGTCCTTAACTCTTTTAACCTCAAAATTCCAGAAATATCAGCCACAGTTATCCGCTCCTGCTAACGAGATGTTAAACACAGCTCTGCTCACCCCAGACTCCTTACTCGTCACAAAGGACGAGTTGCCACTTGTGGGCCAAACACTCCTTTTCCACTCCGCTATGCCACTTCCGTAGCTGCGGGACTGCCCCACATGTCTTACATTCGACCCTATGTTCCCTAACTATGGAGCAAGTCATTTACATAACAATCATTTCAGTAGCTATTTAAATCCACAAGCATAATTTAAACAACACCGCTCAAAAGTTTCACATAACTGAAATATGTATACAAAGTCAAAGTATTTCCATGACAAATACGATATACATAAATAATGCTACAAATTGACACAGATACAAAATACGTCAAAAATAGGTGTTACAGTACTACACCACAAATGCTTCGGTTATCTTCTGTTCCATTTTTCCAGATACCATACAATGCTGTGCTCAAAACATATATTCTTAGAAATTTCTACCTCACGTTGATAATACTACATTACCCTTGGCCACGAATGCCCATTTAGCCAGTGCTAGTCTGCCTTCTACGTCCTCCTTGCTCCGTCCGTCATGGGTTATTCTCCTGTCGATATTGCAGATTTCCACAAATTCGCCTGTTCCGTGATCGCAAAACCGGATGTTAACTTTCTCGGTGTTCTCATTCCAAGATGCTACTCCAGGCGGGTGTAAAATGAATGTGCGCAACGGAAACTAATAAACGCTAAAATGAAAATTTAGCCCCGTCTGACTACCCCCTGAAGCAGACCTTAGGAACTCTTAATGCTATAAATTACAATCTGAACATAGATGAACGATGAAGGCAATTAATGAATTCCCCAACTCTGCTCCTTGTTATGACTGCGCGATTTAATATCAATAACGCGAAATGGCTGACATCATCTACGTACCAAACACTAGTAGACACTACTTTCAAAGATGATCTATGGTGGTGTGGAGCCTCAGTGGAAATAAGCTTTTACAGCCCTAGTAAGCCGAAGCAATTTACAATATCACCGTATGTACTGCGTTCGGTTCATCGAAATGATGGTCCTCGTACTCGTCTCCGACGATGTAAGAACTCCAGCCACAAATAAACTCTTTCAAACACTAGGACGGCAGAAGGTGGTCCTCTTACTAATATACTCTAATACTGTCTTCTCCTCTCTGTGTTCTACAGACGAGAAACGCGAACTCCCAGCCACAAGGACGGAGTTCAGGTAACGTCTCAACGTAAAGACAGGCAGAGGAAGTGCTTTCAAATAATGAACGCTGCATACTCAACGACGACTTCCAACCCTGAGGTGAAGACCAAAATCGTACAGGTTCGCAACAGTACAGTGCCTAACTGTTCTAACTATAAACTCTCTTGAGGGAAAAGACAGCAAGTCCGTATGTACCAACAAAGCTGATATGGAGCAAGAGTCACACACAGGCGCTCACAACGGAAGACCTCTCCACCACTGGCCTCCCAGCAAGACTCAGCTCACCACCATCGTAACTGCGAAAAGGAATCATATTCCGGAAATCACGGAATACTTTCCCTCTCTAAAGATTCCTCTAAAAGCCGACCAACGAATGTAAGTAGGCTGTTTAGATTTTTATATTGGTAACGCCACGTAGCGCTCTGTATGAAAATCACTGGCTGTGCTGTGTGCAGTCTGTGGCTAGTTTGCATTGTTGTCTGCCATTGTAGTGTTGGGCTGTTGGCTGTTAACAGCGCGTAACGCTGCGTAGTTGGAGATGAGCCGCCAGCAGTGCTGGATGTGGGGAGAGAAATGGCGGAGTTTCGAAATTTGTAAGACTGGATGTCATGAACTGCTTATGTAAGTAGGCTGTTTAGATTTTTATATTGGTAACGCCACAGCAAAAGACCAAGAGATGAATACACTAAGCAGATTCAGAAGGATGTAGGTTGCAGTAGGTACTGGGAGATGAAAAAGCTTGCACAGGATAGAGTAGCATGGAGAGCTGCATCAAACCAGTCTCAGGACTGAAGACCACAACAACAACAACAACAACGCCACATAGCGCTCTGTATGAAAATCACTGGCTGTGCTGTGTGCAGTCTGTGGCTAATTTGCATTGCTGTCTGCCATTGTAGTGTTGGGCTGTTGGCTGTTAACAGCACGTAGCGTTGCGCAGTTGGAGGTGCCACCAGCAGTGGTGGATGTGGGGAGAGAAATGGCGGAGTTTTGAAATTTGTAAGACTGGATGTCATGAACTTCTATGTATATTATGATTTTTCAACATTATTAAGGTAAATAAATTGTTCATTCTCTATTAAAATCTTTCATTTGCTAACAATGCCTATCAGTAGTTAGTGCCTTCCGTAGTTTGAATCTTTTATTTAGCTGGCAGTAGTGGCGATAGCTGTATTGCAGTAGTTCGAATAACCAAGATTTTTGTGAGGTAAGTGATTTGTGAAAGGTATAGGTTAATGTTAGTCAGGGCCATTCTTTTGTAGGGATTTTTGAAAGTCAGATTGCATTGCGCTAAAAATATTGTGTGTCAGTTCAAGGGGCGACCCTGCCAGGATACCTCACTGGAATCTTTTGATTTTTTCTTGTAGTTTGTGTAATTAGTGTAGATTTTGTTTATTGCTAGCATGTAATTGTAGAGAGAATCTCCTTTGTAGTTGCAGTCTTTCATTGTTGTACAGTAAAGCAGGTGTGGCACACATGTAAATTTGCACCAAGTATTTCGCAGCTTGCAATTAACTAGATATTATTTTCAGCGCTATGTTAATGTGTTCTCTTATTTTCTGTGTTATCGTGTGAAATATTGTGACAATAATGGCGTGTGAAAAACGTAACACTAGGCTCCAAAGTAAACAGCGAAATAATAGTGACGACAAGTATAGCTTACCAGCACTGCTGTGTAATGAATTAATAGACATTCAAAGTAGTAATTTGGTAACTGTGCACAGAGAAATGGAGCGGGCGTCAAATAATGGTGTAGACAGGTAGTGAACAGGGAAGCATTATCGATCGATCGGTCGGCAACAGCTCGCCTCAGGAATCGGGAATGACAGAACACAATATTGCAAATACTGTAGACTCAGGCTTTGGGTTCTCGCCGTTTTCTCAAATGAGTCAGGACACATTTTCCACTTGTCAAAATGTGAATGTTGCTGGTGCAAATTCACTGCCGAAAAGCACTGAGAAACATGTTTCAGACACCAGTGCATTGTTATTACAATTAATGTAACAAATGGGACAAAAGCTTCAAAAGTTAGACACAAGGGAACAAAATCTTCAAACGTTAGACACAATGGAACAACACAAGAGACAAACACAACAACAGTTAGACGCAATGGAACAAAATCTTCACACCATGCTTGAACAAACACGTGAAGATTTAACTACTGAGTTACATAAAATCGAATCGAAATGTCAAAAAGTCTGTAACGACGCAAAAACACAAATTTGTGAGCATTTTCAACCTATTTTTTTGCGGCATGAAAATGCATTACAGAATCATGAAGCAGCCATAAAAGAATTGCAAATTATTGGTCATGAAAATCATGATACCTTGCAAGTTAAAATTGACTCAGTTGCATCTACCGATTCGGTTACGCAACTTGCAAAAACTCAGGAAAACTTAAAGGACACAGTAGAAAGACACATGGAGGAAATTAGTTCATTATCAGAGAAAGTAGTTGAACTTTCGGATCAGCTAAATAATTTATCTACGAAGGTAGATGATAATCTGAATGACACAAGACCGGTAGTCTTTAGTGACACAGAAGAGTGCGAACAAATTGAGTAATTCAAACAAAATCAGAATCAAATTGATACACAACACCAAAGAGAAATACGGGAAGTACAAGATCAGATGACACAGGTAATACAAGAATTACGTATTTCAGAGGCCACTCGCAGTCCAATACGGGGAGAGGAACTTAGAAATACGGAAAAGTCACAAAATAATAACACAGGGCATTTCGGAAATTATGAAAGAAATTGGTATGGTGCACCGAATTTTGAGATGGAACCGCCGACACGACGTAACAATGACCGATATGCTACTCGCCGACACGATGATTTTGACTATAGGCTGTTCATTACTACACGTAAATTCAAAACATTTAAGAATTCTGACAACGACATTCATCCACAAGCATGGCTTCATCAATTCTCTCATTGTTTTCCTCCCAACTTGTCGTTAGAACACAGATTAAAACATAGCATCATAATATATATATCAATATATATAAACGACCTAGTCGATAGTGTCGGAAGTTCCATGCGGCTTATCGCGGATGATGCTGTAGTATACAGACAAGTTGCAGCATTAGAAAATTGTAGCGAAATGCAGGAAGATCTGGAGCGGATCGGCACTTGGTGCAGGGAGTGGCAACTGTCCCTTAACATAGACAAATGTAATGTATTGCGAATACATAGAAAGAAGGATCCTTTATTGTATGATTATATGATAGCGGAACAAACACTGGTAGCAGTTACTTCTGTAAAATATCTGCGAGTATGCGTGCGGAACGATTTGAAGTGGAATGATCATATAAAATTAATTGTTGGTAAGGCAGGTGCCAGGTTGAGATCAGAATAACTTTTGAAACATCAACTTCACATATGAGCAACAAAACAGAACAGATAAATAATGTCTAAACATCTTTACAAAGTAAATAACATAGTATTAGAAAAATTCTACAACATAACTCTCAGCAGCTAAACACATAAGGACAAGAAAAACACAAATAAACAAGGGTACACAAACACATAGCAGAATAACACAGGGGGAAAGGACAGGGTTTGTTTTCAGTGTAACGTTTGGTACTGCAGTATTTTGCAAACAAAACCTTTTTTTTCTTGGAGATCTCCCTTCGTTCATCATTATTCCCAAAAAGTCCTATCTATACCTGCTTTCTATACATTTTTCGTATAACTTCTCAATCCATTTCTTCCAATTCATCGCAACTCATTGTCTTATATAGCCTACCCCCTCTTAAGCTAAATCTACTGAGCTCAGATGCTAAACTAAGGGACGAGGTAATGCAGCAGCGCAAAACAATTAACACAAACAGCAATGATAAAAAATGCAAATTGGCAAAGCAAGCAGCATAAATTAGCAAAGCAAATGCAATATTACAACTAATATAAGGCATTGTGCAAGCAAACAAGAAAAATAAATCAGTAGTAAAACTAGCTTAACAGAGTAATACAAAGTGAAATTTAGTAGCACTATGCCTGGCAAACAGCAGCAGCAAATGCAATAACTTATATCTAAACATGACAAAGCTCAAGCAGAAAAATATTACATTAAAGACAACAATGCAGACAAGGGAAATGTCTATTCACATTTTAATGTCTATGTCGTTAAAGTGGTGCACCACAAGAAGTTATTCTACCAAAAATATTACCAAGTAGTTGAAAAGAAAATTATGTATGCAGTAACTGTTATTAATCCCTTCTTATTGTTTTTTCCTTTCCAAGTGCTCCTTTTTCGAAGAATGTGGATCAAAAAATAATTACTTAATAGATGTGTTGACAGAAATTGTTCATATTAGCAAATGCATTTAATTTTATTTTATAAAACCAATGCTGCAACACAGCTGGAAACTAGATATCAGATGAAATAAGCAACTATGAAAGGCAAAGCATAAAAATATCATTCAATAGTCATGTGACATTTTATAAGTTAGTAGAAATTCTCTCAACTCTCATAGAAGGACGCTTGTCGTAATCAGGTGTGCAGATGTAAGTATCTTTCCAAGTAATGAGCGTGTCGTATTTGCGATGATTTCTCTAAAGGAATGTCAATGGCGAGGGTCATGTCCTTTTTTTTCTCCACCTAATGGCTTTGTTTTGTCAAACGACTACCTCTCAGCTGGGCGCCCAAAACGCATTACATCAAGGTGACTTACCTTTCTTACTGAAATATTTACGACAGCAGTTTCTGCTACAGTGGCACTCATATAAAAAATTTTACAGGTCGAGAATTTGCATTATAAATGTGTAGAAACAAAATCCTATATATATAACAGTGTCCAAAAAATTTCTGTCGGCGTTGTGATAAATTTACGAATATACATACATTTAATTACTCTTAAAGTACGATTCTTGGTTTCCAACATCCTTTTCCACACAAACCAGAGTCCCTAACCACTACTCATTAATCCTTACCTTATTACACATATACATATTCGTCGAGACTTCTTCAATATGTCATCATAATAAATACATAGCATAATCAAATTCCTCATATATCATCAGCTTATTGTCATAAACATACCTCAACAGCATAATACACAGCGTTGTCTTGAAAATAACATCATAACACCTCAGTCAAATCTCAAAAACGTCGTAGCTTTCTGCAATAATGTCAAAACCTAAAAAAAATTCTCTGCTCATTTCAATAGTGTCATCTACCTCAAACGTACTTTAAAATTATTCTCCCTTACCAAATACATCATTCAAAGCTCTTACAGTATCACAATGGTTCTGAAAAAATATGAACAGTTCACAAAGTACAGACAAAATACAATTTCATAAGTGTGAAGTTATCCATCTGTTTAATTGCGTAAACATGTGTCACTGATGTAGTAAAAAAATGTTTGTTTCTTTGTTAAATAATCAGATAGCTGTGTCATTTATGTGTTAGAGAAATAAGGTACCAATGTGTAAAGTTGTATAAGCAAATACCATATTAGCTAGGGCTCCTCGTGCTTGCCAAACACATAGTACACAAAGTAGGCGTGTACCCCCCGAGGATTAATGTAATTATACCCTCAGGTGTTACAGATTGCAGCAATGGAATGAAATGTGTCACGGAAAACCTTTGTATCATTGTACTTCAAATATCTTTAAAAATAAATGATTTAAGTACAAAATTAATCACTCAAATACGTGTCCTGTAGTGCTAAATGTGTGTCTTGCTGTAAGATAATCTCTGTGGAAGTGTCGTAGTTATTGTCCTCCGAAAGCTAAGTTCTGCAGAAGCGAATGTACTTACCTCATGTTAAACAAAAGTGAAATGCTTTGCGTATAGCTATCTTAGTTATTACGCTTATTGCCGTGATGAAGAAAGTACTGTGCTGTAATGTATTGTTGTGCTACGGAAAAGGCAGTCTCATTGTAGCTACACCACAAAAGTTACTACTAAAACATGTTTTACTTTCCAGAATAATACAGAAAAACTGTGCAGATATAAAACATAAACACTGCAAAAGCAACATTGTAAATTGTCATTCATTAGTAGCGTCGTGATAAAATCGTGTAGCTGTCACATAAACTAACCACGTGTCATCTGGTATCTTACAAAAAGTACTTCAAATCCAGAATGTATTTTCAAGTAAACCAAAATGTTGAATTGAAATCTCATTAGCAGTACTGGTAAATGTTCTAAGTATATCAGCCTTATAGTCGTTACGTAATCGTGCAACTAACAAGCAAGAATGTACACACACAATAACATTGTGTCATCTGTTCACAATAACAATGCATTCTTAATTACTGTTTACATAAGTTCTCTTGATTATTGACTGGATATTTAACTTAAAACATTGTTGCATGTTAACAGTTTCTAAGTCTGACAAAGCATACTAGTAACGTGAAGCGAAAAATATTGTGGCAGAGACTAAGTTAAAAAGCAGATTATCTCTCAAGAAACGGTTTTCAATATGAAATGTGGTGCAATCCTTTACTCTTCCTAGTACGCAGAGTTTCAAAATGAACGCAATTATCATGCGGTATACGTCGGTAAACAATACTGGAATTTTTCTCAAGGTTAGCGTCAGTGTTATTTTTCTCTGAGCCAGCCGGCGCACGTGGCTGCCTGCGGCGCGAGTCATTGTCTGCCTCTTTGTTGGCGCTCGCCGTTATTGGGATTGGGAGACCTAACTTCTACAAATTAACCTTGCCCAGAGGGCCCAGCCCTGTTTAAATCCTGCCAGTTCTGATGAAATTCACGTCTGTCGTTATGATTATATCGTCTGTCGTCATGTCGGTAGTTCCTGTAGTTTCTTTCTTGTCGGTTAAGTGGTGGAGAATTTCTCCCTGAATTATCACTGCACGGTGGACCGTGCAGTGATCCCATAACACTCCCCTGTGGCACGCCAGATGTTACTTTAACGTCTGTAGACGTCTCTCCATTGATAACAACATGCTGTGTTCTGTTTGCTAAAAACTCTTTAATCCAGCCACACAGCTGGTCTGATATTCCGTAGGCTCTTACTTTGTTTATCAGGCGACAGTGCGGAACTGTATCGAACGCCTTCCGAAAGTAAAGAAAAATAGCATGTATCTGGGAGCCTGTATCTAATATTTTCTGGGTCTCATGAACAAATGAAGCGAGTTAGGTCTCACACGATCGCTGTCTCCGGAATCGATGTTGATTCCTACATAGTAGATTCTGGGTTTCCAAAAACGACATGATACTCGAGCAAAAAACATGTTCTAAAATTCTACAACAGATCGACGTCAGAGATATAGGTCTATAGTTCTGCGCATCTGCTCGACGACCCTTCTTGAAGACTGGGACTACCTGTGATCCTTTCCAATCATTTGGAACCCTCTGTTCCTCTAGAGACTTGCGGTACACGGCTGTTAGAAGGGGGGCAAGTTCTTCCGCGTACTCTGTGTAGAATCGAGTTGGTATCCCGTCAGGTCCAGTGGACTTTCCTCTGTTGAGTGATTCCAGTTGTTTTTCTATTCCTTGGACACTTATTTCGATGTCAGCCATTTTTTGTTTGTGCGAGGATTTAGAGAAGGAACTGCAGTGCGGTCTCCCTCTGTGAAACAGCTTTGGAAAAAGGTGTTTAGTATTTCAGCTTTACGCGTGTCATCCTTTGTTTCAATGCCATCATAATCCCAGAGTGTCTGGATATGCTGTTTCGTGCCACTTACTGATTTAACGTAAGACCAGAACTTCCTACGATTTTCTGTCAAGTCGGTACATAGAATTTTACTTTCGAATTCACTGAACGCTTCATGCGTAGCCCTCCTTACGCTAACTTTGACATCGTTTAGCTTCTGTTTGTCTGAGAGGTTTTGGCTGCGTTTAAACTTGGAGTGAAGCTCTCTTTGCTTTCGCAGTAGTTTCCTAACTTTGTTGTTGTACCACGGTGGGTTTTCCCCGTCCCTCACAGTTTTACTCGGCACGTACCTGTCTAAAACGCATTTTACGATTGCCTTGAACTTTTTCAGTAAACACTCAACATTGTCAGTGACGGAACAGAAATTTTCGTTTTGATCTGTTAGGCAGTCTAAAATCTGCCTTCTATTACTCTTGCTAAACAGATAAACCTTCCTCCCTTTTTTTAAATTCCTATTAACTTCCATATTCAGGGATGCTGCAACGGCCTTATGATCACTGATTCCCTGTTCTGCACATACAGAGTCGAAAAGTTCGGGTCTGTTTGTTATCAATAGGTCCAAGATGTTATCTCCACGAGTCGGTTCTCTGTTTAATTGCTCGAGGTAACTTTCGGATAGTGCACTCAGTATAATGTCACTCGATGCTCTGTCCCTACCACCCGTCCTAAACATCTGAGTGTCCCAGTCTATATCTGGTAAATTGAAATCTCCACCTAAGACTATAACATGCTGAGAAAATTTATGTGAAATGTATTCCAAATTTTCTCTCAGTTGTTCTGCCACTAATGCTGCTGAGTCGGAAGGTCGGTAAAAGGAGCCAATTATTAACCTAGCTCGGTTGTTGAGTGTAACCTCCACCCATAATAATTCACAGGAACTATCCACTTCTACTTCACTACAGGATAAACTACTACTAACAGCGACGAACACTCCGCCACCGGTTGCATGCAATCCATCCTTTCTAAATACCGTCTGTACCTTTGTAAAAATTTCGGCAGAATTTATCTCTGGCTTCAGCCAGCTTTCTGTACCTATAACGATTTCAGCTTCGGTGTTTTTTATCAGCGCTTGAAGTTCCGGTACTTTACCAACGCAGCTTCGACAGTTGACAATTACAATACCGATTGCTGCTTGGTCCCCACATGTCCTGACTTTGCCCCGCACCCGTTGAGGCTGTTGCCCTTTCTGTACTTGCCCAAGGCCATCTAACCTAAAAAAACCGCTCAGCCCACGCCACACAACCCCTGCTACCCGTGTAGCCGCTTGTTGCGTGTAGTGGACTCCTGACCTATCCAGCGGAACCCGAAACCCCACCACCCTATGGCGCAAGTCGAGGAATCTGCAGCCCACACGGTCGCAGAACCGTCTCAGCCTCTGATTCAGACCCTCCACTCGGCTCTGTACCAAAGGTCCGCAGTCAGTCCTGTCGACGATGCTGCAGATGGTAAGCTCTGCTTTCATCCCGCTAGCGAGAATAGCAGTCTTCACCAAATCAGATAGCCGCCGGAAGCCAGAGAGGATTTCCTCCGATCCATAGCGACAAACATCATTGGTGCCGACATGAGCGACCACCTGCAGATGGGTGCACCCTGTACCCTTCATGGCATCCGGAAGGACCTTTTCCACATCTGGAACGACTCTCCCGGTATGCACACGGAGTGCACATTGGTTTTCTTCCCCTCTCTTGCTGCCATTTCCCTAAGGGGCCCCATTACGCGCCTGACGTTGGAGCTCCCAACTACCAGTAAGCCCACCCTCTGCGACCGCCCGAATCTTGCAGACTGAGGGGCAACCTCTGGAACAGGGCAAGCAGCCATGTCAGGCCGAAAATCAGTATCAGCCTGAGACAGAGCCTGAAACCGGTTCGTCAGACAAACTGGAGAGGCCTTCCGTTCAGCCCTCTGGAATGTCTTTCGCCCCCTGCCACACCTTGAGACGACCTCCCACTCTACCACAGGTGAGGCATCAGCCTCAATGCGGGCAGTATCCCGGGCAACCACAGTCGTAGTCCGATCGGGGGATGCGTGGGACGAGCTGGCCGTCCCCGACAAACCCCCATCCGGACCCCCACAGTGATGCCCATTGGCAACAGCCTCAAGCTGTGTGACCGAAGCCAACACTGCCTGAAGCTGGGAGCGAAGTGATGCCAACACAGCCTGCATCCAAACACAGCAGTTGCAGTCCCTATCCATGCCAAAAACTGTTGTGCAAAGAACGTCTGAACTAATCAACAGAGAGCGCAAACAAATCAACACAAAATTTAAACGGTTATTAAAATACAAGATTGCCTAGTAAATGCAGTAATGCTGCTACTTGCGCACTGCTGACACACTGCTCGGCGGCGGAAGGAGACTACGCGATTTTACACTATTCAGGTACTAAAACGCGATGCTACAACTCTCAAATACTATAATACGCCCGAAATTTATGAATTAAACAATGCAAGTACCAAAAACACGCAAAGAAATTAAGAATTAAACTATGTAACAAATGAGTGCGGTAGGAGTATACGACTTGCTGCTGCAGCTGGTTATCCAACGGCGGCAGGGAGCACACTGCTTTTCCGTATAGCTAACCCCTATTTTTCAGAATTTGGATCATCTTGCAACATTTTAAATTCTTTTCTTTGGCCTTGCTTCCATTATCAACATCAACGTCAGAATTCCCTGTCCGGTGCTTTTACCTTTCAGAAAGCTAAACTCATCGTCATCTAACATATAGTCAATATTCTTTGCCATACTTCTTTGTATTGTTCTTGTCAGTAACTTGAATGCGCGAGCTTTAAGTTGACTGTGCCATAACTCTTTCACATTTCGGCTCTTGCTGTCTTCGGAATTGTGTGGACGACGATTTCCGAAAGTCTTATGCTATATCGCCAGCCTGATATATTCTACACACCAACATGAATAGCTGTTGTGTAGCCATTCTCAGCAATGATTTAATAAATTCCAATATAATGTTAACCATGTAAGTAGGCTGTTTATGTTTTCTCTATGTAAGTAGGCTGTTTATGTTTTCTTATTGGCAACGTTACGTAGCGCTCAATATGAAAATCACTGGCTGTGCTGTGTGCAGTCTGTGGCTAGTTTGCATTGTTGTCTGCCATTGTAGTGTTAGGCAGCTGGCTGTGAACAGCGCGTAGCGTTGCGCAGTTGGAGGTGAGCCGCCAGCAGTGGTGGATGTGGGGAGAGAGATGGCGGAGTTTTGTAATTTGTCATGAACTGATATATATATTATGACTTGTGATGATATCAAGGTAAATACATTGCTTGTTCTCTATTAATATCTTTCATTTGCTAACTATCCCTATCAGTAGTTAGTGCCTTCAGTAGTTTGAATCTTTTATTTAGCTGGCAGTAGTGGCGCTCGCTGTATTGCAGTAGCTTGAGTAGCGAAGATTTTTGTGAGGTAAGTGATTTGTGAAAGGTATAGTTTAATGTTAGTCAGGGCCATTCTTTTGTAGGGAATTTTGAAAGTCAGATTGCGTTGCGCTAACAAAATATTGTGTGTCAGTTTAAGCACAGTCCTGTAAAATTGTTGAAAGGGGACGTTTCATATGTCGACCCTTAGCCGAGGATACCTCACTGGAATCTCCTGATTTTTTCTTGTAGTTTGTGTAATTGGTGTAGCTATTGTTTATTGGTAGCGCGTAATCATAGAGAGAATTTCCTTTGTAGTTGTAGTTTTTCATTGTTGTACAGTAAAACAGTTGTGGCATGCATGTAGATTTGCACCAAGTATTTCGCAGCTGCGCTTGCAATTAACTAGATATTATTTTCAGTGCTATGTTAATGTGTTCTCTTATTTTTGATCTTCAAATTGTGTTTTTCTGTGTTGTCGTGTGAAATACTGTGACAATATTGGCGTGTGAAAAACGTAATACTAGGCTCCAAAGTAAACTGAGAAATGACAGTGAAAATGAAAGCAGTGTGTTAGCGCCACCGAGTAATGAATTAACTGATGTTCAAAGTAGTAATTTGGTAACTGTTCATAGGGAAATGGAGCAGGCGGCAAACAATGGCGTGGACAGTGAAACAATTAGTGAAGAGGGACGCATTATCGATCGACCGGTCGGCAATAGCTCGCCTCAGGAATCCGAAATGACAGGACACAATTTCGCAAATACTGTAGATTCAGGTTTTGGGTCATCACCGTTTTCTCAAATAAGTCAAGACACATTTTCTGCTTGTCAAAATGTGAATGTTGCCGGTGCAAATGCACTGCCGAAAAGCGTAGAGAAACAGATTCCAGACACTAATACATTATTATTGCAATTAATGCAACAAATGGAACAAAATCAGAGACAAACACAGCAAAAGCTTCAAAAGTTAGACACACTGGAACAAAATCAGAGACAAACACAGCAACAGCTTCAAAAGTTAGACTCATTGGAACAAACTCTTGAACAAACGCGTGAAGATTTAACTGCTGAGTTACATAACATTGAATCGAAATGTCAGAAAGTGTGTAATGACGTAAAAACACAAATTTGTAAGCATTTTCAACCTATTTTTTCGCGGCATGAAAATGCATTACAGAATCACGAAGCAGCCATAAAAGAACTGCAAACCATTGTTCATGAAAATCATGAGACCTTGTGGGCTAAAATTGACTCAGTTGCATCTACCGATTCGGTTACGCAACTTGCAAATACTCAGGAAAACTTAAAGGACACAGTAGATTCGATTTCAACACAAATGGACACTCTGAAGCTTGGTTCAGAAAAACACACTGAGGAAATGTGTTCATTATCAGAGAAAGTAGTTGAACTTTCGGATCAGCTAAATAATTTATCTACGAAGGTAGATGATAATCTGAATGACGCAAAACCGGTAGTCTTTAATGACACAGAACAGAGCGAACAAATTAGGAATCTGAAACAAAATCTGAATCAAATTGATACGCAACACCAAAGAGAAATCCGGGAAGTACAAGATCAGCTGACACAGGTAATACAAGAATTACGTATTTCAGGAGACACTCGCGCTCCAACACGGGAAGAGGGACTTAGAAATACGCAAAAGCCACAAAATAATAACACAGGGCATTTCGGTAATTATGAAAGAAATTGGCAAGGTACACCGAATTTTGAGATGGAACCGCCGACACGACGTAACTATGACCGAGATGCTACTCGCCGACACGATGATTTTGACTATAAGCTGTTCATTACTACACGTAAATTCAAAACGTTTAAGAATTCTGCCAACGACATTCATCCACAAGCGTGGCTCCATCAATTCTCTCATTGTTTCCCTCCCAACTGGTCATTGGAGCACAGGTTAGAATTTATGTGTGGCTACTTAGAGAATGAACCAGGTGTAAGAATGCGATCGGTCATTCACGATTGTCACAGTGAAGGAGATTTTTATCATGCCTTCCTCTCAGCGTATTGGTCTCAAGCTACACACGACCGTGTAAAACATAACATCATAATGATGAAACACTTCGAACAATCTGAATTTTCCAGTCTTGTGAAATATTTTGAAGACATGTTGCACAAGAATCAATACCTGTCTAACCCATACAGCCCCTCAGAACTCATCCGCATTTGCTTAATCAAACTGCCTCAACATTTACGACATATTATTTTGGCAGGACGTTGCAAAGACGACATTGAAGCATTTCAGGGACTCTTACAAGAATTAGAAATTGACACTGACAATCGCGGAACGCGAAACCAGGAACACAGCAATTACAGGTCACATCCGTCGCAATTCCGCGATGAAAGAAATAATAACTGGACGCGACAAGGCTATTCTCACAACACAAATCGTGACCGAAATAGACACCACCCGTATTACAACCGTTGGCAGAGTAGTAATAATTACAGGGAAAGATCACCTCTCCGCGGTAGTGACTATCACAGAGACAATCAGAGAAACAGACAATATGGGAACCAAAACAATTATTATCAAGGGAGACAGAATAACTTTAGACGCAACGGTCCAGCACGCAGTTACGACTCAGGAAGAAATTCTCCACCACATGACCGACAAGAAAGAAACTATGGAATCTACCGACATGACGACAGACGATATGATCGTAACGACAGACCTGAATTGCATCAGAACTGGCGGGATTTAAACAGGGCAGGGCCCTCTCGTCACGGTGAATTTGTGGAAGTTAGGTCTCCAAATCCCAATAACGACGCGCGCCAACAAAGGAACAGACAATGACTCGCACCGCAGGCAGCCGCTTGCGCCGGCTGGCTCAGAGAAAAATAACATTGACGCTAACCTTGAGCAAAATTCCAGTATTCTCTACCGACGTATACTGCATGATAATTGCGTTCAAGCTGAAATTCTGAGTACTTTGAAGAGTAAAGGACTGCACCACGTTTCTCATGTAAAACCGTTTATTGAAAGATAATCTGCTTTTTAACTTTTTCATTGCCATAAAACTTTTCACTTTACATTACTAGTATGCTTGTCAGATTTAGAATCTGTTAACATGTAACAATGTTTGAAGTGAAATATCCAGTCAAGAACCAAGAGAACTTATTTAAACAGAAATTACGAATGCATTGTTATAGTGAACAGACGACACAGTGTTGTATTTGTACATTCTTGCTTGTTAGTTGCACGATTATGTAACGATTATAAGGCTCACATACTTAGAACGTACTAGCACTGCTAATGAAATTTTCATGCAACATTTTGGTTTGCTTGAGAGTGGATCCTGGATTTGAGGTGCTTTCTGTGAAATGCCAGATGACACAGTGGTTAGTTTATGTGACAGCTACACGATTTTATCAGGACGCTGCTAATGCGTGACAATTTACAATGTTGCTTTTGCGGTGTATCTGTTTTATATCTGCACAGTTTTCTGAATTCTTCTGGAAAGTAAAACATATTTTAGTAGTAGCTTTTGTGGTATAGCTACAAGGAGACAGCCTTTTCTGTAGCACAACAATACGTTACAGCACAGTACTTTCTTCATCACGGCAATAAGCGTAATAAGTATGATATCTATACGCAAAGCATTTCACTTTGTTTATCATGAGGTCAGTACATTGACTTCTGCAGAACTTAGCTTTGGGGGACGATAACTACGACACTTCCACAGAGATTATCTTACAGCAAGACGCATGTTTAGCGCTACAGGACACGTATTTGAGTGATCAATTTCGTACTAAAACATTTGTTTTCAAAGATATTTGAAACACAATGATACAAAGTTTTTCTGTGATATATTTCATTCCATTGGTGTAATCTGTAACACCTGAGGGTATAATTACATTACTCCTCAGGGGGGTACACGTCTACTTTGTGTACCATGTGTGTGGCAACCACAAGGAACCCTAGCTAATATGGTATTTGCTTATACAACTTGACACATCGGTACCATATTTCTCTAACACACAAATTACACAGCTATCTGATTATTTAACTGAGAGAGACAAACATTTATTTTACTGCATCAGTGACACATGTTTACGCAATTACACGGTTGGATAACTTCACACTTATGAAACTGTATTTTGTCTGTACTTTGTAAACTGTTCATATTTTTTCGGAACCATTGTGATACTATGAGAGATTTGAATGATATATTTGGTAAGGGAGCATGATTTTAAAGTACGTTTGAGGTAGATGACACTATTGAAATGAGCAGAGAATTTTTTTTACGTTTTGAAATTATTGGAGGAAGTTACGACGTTTTTAAGATTTGACTGAAGTTTTATGATGTTATTATTACGACGACGATGTGTACTATGCTGTTGAGGTATGTTTATGATAAATAAGCTGATGCTATATGAGGAATCTGATTATGCTATGTAGCTATTATGATGAAATATTGAAGACGTGTTGATGAATATGAATATGTATATGTGTAATAAGGTAAGGAATAAGGAGTAGGGGTTAGGGACTCTGATTTATGAAAAGGTTGTTGGAAACCAAGAATCGTACTTTAAGAGTTATGAAATGTGTGTGTACATGTGTGAATGTATCACAATGCCACTGAACATTTTTTGGACACTGTTATATTCATAGGATTTTGTTTCTACAGATTTGCAACGCTAATTCTTGACCTGTGAAGTATTTTTATGTGAGACTGTCACTTTAGCGAAAATTGCTGTCGTAAATATTTCCGTACGAAAGTTAAGTGACCACCTGCACGTAATGCGTCGCGGGCACCCAGCTGTGTCAGACGCCTGGAGAAAAAGTCATTAGCGCGTGCCTTTCAGAGCACAGGAAGATAGAACAAAAAAAAAGGGGAGGCCATTATCCTTGGAAATATTTTTACATCTGCACACCTGATTATGACAAGCGTCTTTCTACGAGAGTTGAGAGAATTTCTACTAACTTATGAAATGTCACATGACTATTGAATGATATTTTTATGCTTTGGTTTGCGTAATTGCTTATTTCATTTGATACCTGTTTTTCAGCTGTGTTGCAGCATTGCTTTTATAAAATAAAATGCATTTGCTAATGTGAACACTTTCTGTCAACAGATCTATTAAATAATTATTTTATGATCCACATTCTTTAAAAAAGGAGCACTTGGAAAGGAAAGAACAATAAGAAGGAACTAGTAACTGCATTCATAATTTTCTTTTCAAGTAATTGGTAACTTTTTGGTAGAATAACTTCTTGTGGTGCACCACTTTAATTACATAGACATTAAGATGTGATTATACATTTCCTTTATCTGCATCGTTATCTTTAGTGTACTATTTTTTCTGCTTGAGCTATGTCATGTTTTGATATAAGTTATTACATTTGCTGCTGCTAGCTTTGCCAATCTGTATTTTTTGTCATTGCTGCTTGTATTAATTGTTTTGTGCTGCTGCATTGCCTCGTTCCTTAGTTTAGCATCTGAGCTCAGTAGATTTAAGTTAGCTTAAGAGGGGGTAGCCTCTAAGAGAATGAGTTGCGATGAATTGGAAGAAATGCATTGAGAAAACAGGTTTAGGTAGGATTTTCTTGGAAATAAATGATGAGGTAAGATAATGGAAAATAAAAATGAGGTAAGAAATGTGTGAACATATAAACACAGAAAGCATGCTCAGTTAGAATTTTTTTTGGTGGAAACAAAGGATGAAATAAGAGGAAAGATATATGAAGTTTTGGGTTGGACTGCAGTACCAAATGTTACACTGAAAACGAACCCTGTCCTTTCCTATTGGTGTTATCCCACTATGTGTTTGTGTACCCTTGAGTATTTGTTTTCTTCCTGTCTCTGTGTACTGTTTCATAGAATTTTTTTTCTCTTCTAATACTAAGCTATATTCACTATGAGGAGGAATACTGTTATCCTCAAATATAAGTTGCATTAATAATATGTTATTTTCTTTGTAAAGTTGTTTACAATTCTGTTCTGTTTCAATGTTCATGTGTGAAATTAATGTTTCGAAAACTATTCTCATTATTTTATGTATGTACTTATGTCACTATTTTTGTAACACTGACGTATATGTCTATTTCTATTCTTTTGTAAAGCCCCTATTACTGCAAATGTTATCTATATTGTTATGTTTTTAATGATGTATTTTGTACCTTTGTAATTGTATTCTTATGTTATAAAATTGTAATTGTCACCAGTTCATGACATTATTAACTTGTAAGTTACATTTCACTGCACACGTTTCTGTTGGTCATAGTATATGGACAATATGTGAGAAGTAGGGACTGTTAGTGTTTGCAAGTGTGTTAATAATTCAGCAAGGGACTGGATAACAGCATTGCTGGTTCTAAGGACAATTCCAAAAACTTTGTGAGTGCACAAGTGGTGGTTTATGGACTTGCTATATTCTCCGCAAGACTCTTCAGTGGTGATTGTGCACCTGCACAGTCACAACAGATGGCTGCTGGCTATCTCTACAAGGACTACAGTGGGTCTGCATCTATGATGACCCACCAATACCATTATTTCTACAAGGACTGCAGTGGGCCTGCATCTCTGGTGGCCCACCAATACCGTAATCTCTACCAGGACTACAGTGGGTCTGCTCTGTGATGACCTACCTACCAATACTCTTCAAAATTTCGACTGACTCTGCTGTGGGTTTGCTCTGTTGTGGCCCATTACCTGTATGCATATCAAGAGTCAGCACTGTCTTTCCATTGGAAGAACAACACTACTTCTTCAAGACTGCATGGAAATCCACTACTTCCGTGTGCATTTTCTTTTACTGCTCAGACTTTGAGAAAAAACACTGCTATTCTACTGTTATGTACGATTAGGACTGTCTTTATGGACTGTGAGAAAATTTGATCTTTTGACCAACATAATATTAATAAGTGTGTGCATTTTATATCTTTGTTACTGTAATTGTGAAAAATTTTTGTCAAATCTGTATTGGCCAGTGCCCAACACCATTTGTAAAAATTTTTGTGGGGAGCATGGGGGCTATGTAAGTAGGCTGTTTATGTTTTCTCTATGTAAGTAGGCTGTTTATGTTTTCTTATTGGCAACGTTACGTAGCGCTCAATATGAAAATCACTGGCTGTGCTGTGTGCAGTCTGTGGCTAGTTTGCATTGTTGTCTGCCATTGTAGTGTTAGGCAGCTGGCTGTGAACAGCGCGTAGCGTTGCGCAGTTGGAGGTGAGCCGCCAGCAGTGGTGGATGTGGGGAGAGAGATGGCGGAGTTTTGTAATTTGTCATGAACTGATATATATATTATGACTTGTGATGATATCAAGGTAAATACATTGCTTGTTCTCTATTAATATCTTTCATTTGCTAACTATCCCTATCAGTAGTTAGTGCCTTCAGTAGTTTGAATCTTTTATTTAGCTGGCAGTAGTGGCGCTCGCTGTATTGCAGTAGCTTGAGTAGCGAAGATTTTTGTGAGGTAAGTGATTTGTGAAAGGTATAGTTTAATGTTAGTCAGGGCCATTCTTTTGTAGGGAATTTTGAAAGTCAGATTGCGTTGCGCTAACAAAATATTGTGTGTCAGTTTAAGCACAGCCATATATAAAATGTTCAAAGGGGAAGTTTCAACCATACCTTCTGCCTTATTTGATCTTAAGTATTCCAAAGCTCTGTTACATTCTGATTCTAATATCGCATCCCATTTCTCTTTTCTTCTTCTGCCACTTCATCAGGCTACTCCTCTCCCACATAAAGGCCTCTTTGTACATTTTTATTTTTTGCACCTATTCGCTCACCCTTCTCTACTTAAGACTGGAACTCCCACTGCCCTTTTAATGATACCGCCCTTGCTTTTAATTCCACCAAAGGTTGTTTTTATGTCTTTAATATGCCGAGCAAGTAATTTAGTTTTCAGTACCTTCGCAATTGTTGTGCAGCAATTTCACCATAGCTCCCTGTACTTTCTGTTTATTTCAATCCTATGTGACTCGTATTTCTGTCCTCACAAAGTCTGCTGAACCTTTTTGTACTTGCTCCTTTCGTTGATGATGTGAAGTATTTCTCCCGTTAGCCATGGTTTCTTTGCAGTTACCTTCCTTGTACCTGTGTTTTCTTTCCAACTTCTCTGACTGTCCTCTTTAGATATGTCCGTTCCTCTTCAACTGAAATGCCTACTGATATATTTATTATCGCCGTATCCCTATCCTCATAGAACTTTCAGCGTATTTCTTCATTCCTTAGTGCTTCTGTAACCAACTTCTTTGCGCACTGATTCTTCCTGACTTGTCTCTTAAACGCCAGCCTGCTCTTTATCATTATTAAATTGTGATTTGAGTGTACATCTGCTCCTGGGATCTCCTTACAATCCGATATTTGATTTCGGACCGTCATGTAATCTATCAGAAATCTTCCCATATCTCCCTTTCTTTTTACAAGTATTCCTTCTCCTATAGTGATTCTTCGACCGAGTAATTGCTATTACTAACTGAACTGCTACTGTCTCCCCTACATTCGCATTCCAGTTCACCATGACTGTTAGATGTTTACCCTGTTTTACTTACTGCATTAGCCGTTCTGTATCCTCTACTACTTAATCTCTTTAACCTCTGCCTGGAAGGTCGGCATGTGCACTTGAATTATTGTTATCTGTGTTGGTTTTCTGCCATAACAGTAACAACCATATCACTGAAATGCTCAAAATAACTCAGTCTCTGACCTACCATCCTATTCATAATGAATTCTGCTTCCGTTCTACTGTTCTCTGCTGCTGTTGGTAATACCCTATGCTTGGCAGACCAGGAATCTTTGTCTTCTTTCCATTTCACTTCATTGGCGCTCACTGTATCCAGATTGAGCCATAGTATTTCCCTTTTGAGATTTTACAGGTTCCCTACCACAATCTCCTCCCCATTGGCAGTCCCTTCACAGAGATCAGAACGGGGTACTCGCCCGAAATCTTTTGCCAGTGGAGAGCCGATCCTGACACTCTTTCAGTTACAGGCCACTGGTCCTCTGGATAAACATAATACCGGCTGACAATCGAATCAGTTAAGGGTATGGCCCGCTTTGGGCTAGTGTGGTAGTGATTAGCTTATTCCTGAAATTTTGGTTGAAGTGCCAAGACATCTGCCTGAGATGTAGATTACGTTGGAACGTGACAAGTATGTTGTGATGATGAATCCAAGTAATGTGAATGCGAAATAAGCCTTGGTAGCATACTCATCTGGAAATGGAGGTTTTACGCCAATTTTTCCGCCCTATTTAACTCACATTACGTTACAACACGTAAAACTGCAACATAAAGCAAAAGATACTACTCAACAGAGTATTTTTGTGCATCTTGTACATATATATTGTACATAATATATGTAAATGAGGACCTGTTGCGTAACTTCTGCCCCGTTTTGTTTGTTCTACGTATATTGGAAAGACTAAACGTTCAGATGAAAATGGTGCAGGTCTTACTACATTGAAGGCTTCAGTCGTTCCAAAAGCTTCTGCCAGGGGCGGGCCTGCAGGAAAACTGTAATTGTAAATCGCAGCCAAGTGTTTACTTAAGGAACAGTCACGTGACGTCAACTTCCAGCAATAAACGTCAAAAAATGCAAGTGCGTACTGTCGTGAGACACTCCAAGAGGCATAAGGGGGGGGGGGGGGGGGATGGGAGACACAGTGGCAAGAGACAGTATACCAAGGGGTTTTCCAGACAGTAAGTTCCGATCGGAAAAAAATTGGAAATTTGTGGCAAGTCCTTATGGGACCAAACTGCAGCTTACGCACTACTTATTCTAACTTAAACCAACTTACGCTAAGGACGACACACACCCATACCCGGGGGAGGACTCGAACCTCCGACGGAGGGAGCCGCGCGAGTCGTGACAAGACCGGGCGGCTACGCATCCGGCCATCCTAATTTAGGTTGCACGTGATTTCTCTCAATCGTTTCAGGTAAATACTGGGATTGTTCCTTCGAAAGGGTGTGGTCGACTTTCTTCCCCATCCTTCCCTAATCCGATGGGACAGATGGCCTCGCTATTTGGTACCTAACGCCAAGTCAACCAACAAACCAACATCTACATCAGAGTGACTGCACGCCAGTCGTTGTTACTGGTGAGGGTTTGCGTTTGAAAACATTCAACACTGCGTCCCCTGACATCTAGTTTGGTCCTGGTTGTTGTCCGATTATAGCCATAGGCCGGTCGCGGAAACAGTTAATTGATCGGCTACTCCTCTGTGAGCTATGGTTCAAATGGTTCAAATGGCTCTGAGCACTATGGGACTCAACTGCTGAGGTCATTAGTCCCCTAGAACTTAGAACTACTTAAACCTAACTAACCTAAGGACATCACACACATCCATGCCCGAGGCAGGATTCGAACCTGCGACCGTAGCGGTCTTGCGGTTCCAGACTGCAGCGCCTTTAACCGCACTGCCACTTCGGCCGGCTGTGAGCTATGGGTACTACTGTTTAATCTGAAACAAACTGAAGCTAGACCTGCGTACGTTCAGCTATATATCCTGGTCATACTCTGTTGTCCGTAGAAGTACATTTTAAAAATTTAACTATGGACTTCACGGGGTGATTCAGCTGAAGTTATTGCTACATGTTATGAACATTTATGTCGTGAAGAATTTGATTGCCTATTTGTTATGGTAATTGGTGTGTTATGCCGCCAAAAACGGTTTTCACTATTGTTTATAAGTGTCACTCTGCTGTTCCTTGTACTGTATTTCGCCGGTCTGTGCGGTGGCGGAAGAATCTTCTTGTATCCGTTCTGTCGAAAATAATTTGCAACAATTATTTTCACTTGAAAAGATAACTCGCTCGCAGAATTACCATATTGTAAAATGGATATCTTATATTTATTAGGTGTTACTTTATTAGATGAACATAACGCCATCTACTGGTGGAGTATGGGACAACGGCTGTTGAATGTTCAAAAAGAACAATACCAATCGCCGTTGTATAGGTTTATTTCTAGGCAACTACTTTCGACGTTTCACTGCGTCACTTCAGGCCTATACTGCGCCAATCCAGTTTAGACCTGAAGATGACGTAGTGTGACGTCGAAATTGGTTGCCTAGAAATAAACCTATACAACGGCGATTGGTATTGTTTTTATTGAAAAGTTACTTTATTAGCTGTAATCGTCGCCAAGAAAAAGGAAGGAAATACTTTTTTTTTTATCTTCGCGTTACATGACTGTTTAGATTCAGTAAAATTATTATTATTATTACTGCTTTTTAATTCAGTCAGTATAAATTTTAATTCAGTTAAGATTCAAGTTAAGTTACAAGAAGTTGAGGCATTTTTCCTTTAAGGTTTATTGTGCTATCATATCAGATTTGGTGTAAATCAAAAGAAACTTATCATCATACTTATTTAAAATTTTGAAAAAGGCCTATAACTTCATCAGTTACACTATTTGGTTGTTGTAAAATGTCAAATCTCCTTGCAGCATGTCTCTGCGTTAAAATAAATATCTTATGAGAATTTTAATTTTGTTTTCTGCCGTATCAGACCTTACCACTCCCGAACTCTTACTTACCTTCTCCAAAACTTAATTAACTGGATACTGTTCGTATGAATGACTGGACAGGTGTTACGAGAAAAGGCTAGTGCCATGATGTTCCACGTGCAATATTTCTTTAGGAGGATAACGTAAGCAGGTGACGAGTGCCCACGTGCCTTCTTCCAGGCCGTCGCTAATTTCCAGGCGAAAGAACGTGAAGCGCGTGGCGTAGAAATGATATGAAAATCGTGGAGTGGATATTCGGTGAAGGAGAACGCGTCTATCAAAGCTAGTGGATCCTCGTCTTCCAAATCGTCTGGGAAGCAACGCAGTCGTAATAACGAAGCAGGTAGCCTGGATTTTTTTCAAAGAACGTTTAGCGGCGCACAATCTTCGGTATGTAGTAGAGAGGCGAATATCTAGGTGAAAACAATCACAGCTGTCTACTGCGCATACTAGAGAATTCTATGCTTATAATTGGGTAGTAAAGGAGTTTTGCTATTTGGGGAGCAAAATAACTGATGATGGTCGAAGTAGAGAGGATATAAAATGTAGACTGGCAATGGCAAGGAAAGCGTTTCTGAAGAAGAGAAATTTGTTAACATCGAGTATTGATTTAAGTGTCAGGAAGTCATTTCTGAAAGTATCTGTATGGAGTGTAGCCATGTATGGAAGTGAAACATGGACGGTAAATAGTTTGAACAAGAAGAGAATAGAAGCTTTCGAAATGTGGTGCTACAGAAGAATGCTGAAGATTAGATGGGTAGATCACATAACTAATGAGGAGGTACTGAATAGGATTGGGGAGAAGAGGAGTTTGTGGCACAACTTGACCAGAAGAAGGGATCGGTTGGTAGGACATGTTCTGAGGCATCAAGGGATCTCCAATTTAGTATTGGAGGGCAGCGTGGAGGGTAAAAATCGTAGAGGGAGACCAAGAGATGAATACACTAAGCAGATTCAGAAGGATGTAGGTTGCAGTAGATACTGGGAGATGAAGAAGCTTGCACAGGATAGAGTAGCATGGAGAGCTGCATCAAACCAGTCTCAGGACTGAAGACCACAACAACAACAATTGGGTTACGATGCAATGAGATCTATAACAGCTCTTAAACCTGGATGGAGTTGCAACTGAATGACAGTGCCCAGAACCCAACAAACTGTCCTTCTGAAACGATGAAAGGTTTATGAGAGAATGAGGCTTTGGTACAGGGAACGGTAAAGGAGAAACACTAACTGAGTTCTGCATAAATTTCAACTACTGGTAGCGAATACTCTGTTCAGGCATAGCAATAGGGAAAGGTTTGACGGTATGGGAAGATTTCAGTAAAATTACATCATGCTCAGGTATAGATTCCAAAATTAGATACTGGATTGTAAGGCGAACTCTGGAGCGGATATAGACTCAAATCACTATTTAGTGTTGATGAGGAGTAGACTGAAGCTTAAGAGATTAGTTAGGAAGAATCAATACGCAAAGAAGTGGTTTACGGAAGTATTTGCGGCTGGTCCCGGCAGAGGTTCGAGTCCTCCCTCGGGTATGGGTGTGTGTGTTTGTCGTTAAGATAATTTAGGTTAAGTAGTGTGTAAGCTTAGGGACTGATGACCTTAGCAGTTAAGTCCCATTAGATTTCATACACATTTGAACATTTGATTTGTACGGAAGTATTAAGGAATGAAGTGCTACGCTTGTAGCTCTATGAGGCCATAGAAAATGCAATAAGGAATAGCTCAGTACGCAGTCCAGTCGAAGAGAAGTGGACAGTTCGAAAAAGTCCGCCCCGGTAGCTGAGTGGTCAGCGCGACAGAATAACAATCTTAAGTGCCGGGGCTCGATTTCCGGCTGGGTCGGAGATTTTCTCTGCTCAGGGACTGGGTGTTGTGTTGTCCAAACCATCAATATTTCATCACCATCGACGCGCAAGTCACCGAAGTGGCGTCAAATCGAAAGACTTGCTCCTGGCGAACGGTCTACCCGACGAGAGGCCCTAGTCACACGACATTTATATTTTTTTATTTCGAAAAAAGGACGACACAGAAATGTAAGGTTACCAGAGGGTCAATTCTGACACGTTCTATAATGGAAGCAGAATTAAAGAACAACCAAGGCTCGTTCATACGATTTACCGTCCTGTTATAAGCGTTCGACAATGTCAAATGTTGCATGATGTTCGAAATTCTGAGAAAAATAGGGGTCGACTATACGGAAAGACGGGTTACCTAGAATATGTACAAGAGTCAAGAGGGAACAGTAACAGTGGGAAACCAAGAACGAAGTTCTGAGATTAAAAATACTGTGAGATAGAGATATAGTCTTTCGCCCCTACAGTTCAATCTATACATCGAAGAAACATAGACGGAAATAAAAGGAATGTTCAAGAGTGGAATTCGGATTCAAAGTGAAATGATATCAGCGATAAGATTCGGTGATGATATTGCTATGCTGAGTGAAAGTGAAGAAAAATTACAGGATTTTCTGAATGGAATGAACAGTCTGATGAGTGTAGAATATGAATTGAGAGTAAATCGAAGGAAGGCTAGAGTAATGAGGCGTAGCAGAAATGAGAACAGCGAGAACCTAACATCATGATTATTCATATCGAAAAAGATGAAATTAAGGACTTCTTCTAACTACGCAGTAAAATAACCCACGATGAACGGAGCAAGGAGGACATAAAAAGCAGACTAGCACTGGCAAGAAGAGCATCCCTGGCCTAGAGAGGTCTACAAGTATCAGAAATAGGCATTAATTTGAAGAAGAAATTTCTGAAAATGTACGTTTGGAGCACAACTACATCTGCATCTACATCTACATTTATACTCAGCAAGCCACCCAACGGTGTGTGGCGGAGGGCACTTTACGTGCCACTGTCATTACCTCCCTTCCCTGTTCCAGTCGCGTATGGTTCGCGGGAAGAACGACTGTCTGAAAGCCTCCGTGCGCGCTCGAATCTCTCTAATTTTGCATTCGTGATCTCCTCGGGAGGTATAAGTAGGCGGAAGCAATATATTCGATACCTCATCCAGAAACGCACCCTCTCGAAATCTGGCGAACAAGCTACACCGCGATGCAGAGCGCCTCCCTTGCAGAGTCTGCCACTTGAGTTTGCTAAACATCTCCGTAACGCTATCACGGTTACCAAATAACACTGTGACGAAACGCGCCGCTCTTCTTTGGATCTTCTCTATCTCCTCCGTGAACCCGATCTGGTACGGATCCCACACTGCTGAGCAGTACTCAAGTATAGGTCGAACGAGTGTTTTGTAAGCTACCTCCTTTGTTGATGGACTACATTTTCTAAGGACAATCCCAATGAATCTCAACCTGGTACCCGTCTTACCAACAATTAATTTTATATGATCATTCCACTTCAAATAGTTCCGCACGCATACTCCCAGATATTTTACAGAAGTAACGGCTACCAGTGTTTGTTCCGCTATCATATAATCATACAATAAAGGATCCTTCTTTCTATGTATTTGCAATATCATTACATTTGTCTATGTCAAGGGTGAGTTGCCACTCCCTACACCAAGTGCCTATCCGCTGCAGATCTTCCTGCAATTCGCTACAATTTTCTAATGCTGCAACTTCTCTGTATACTACAGCATCATCCGCGAAAAGCCGCATGGAACTTCTGACGATATCTACTAGGTCATTTATATATATTGTGAAAAGCAATGGTTCCATAACACTCCCCTGTGGTACGCCAGAGGTTACTTTAACGCCTGTAGACGTCTCTGCATTGATAACAACATGCTGTGTTCTGTTTGCTAAAAACTGTTCAATCCAGCCACACATCTGGTCTGATATTCCGTAGGATCTTACTTTGTTTATCAGGCGACAGTGTGGAACAGTATTGCAAGCCTTCCGGAAGTCGTGGAAAATAGCATCTACCTGGGAGCCTGTATCTAATATTTTCTGGGTCTCATGAACAAATAAAGCGAGTTGGGTCTCACACGATCGCTGTCTCCGGAATCCATGGTGATTCCTTCAGAGTAGATTCTGGGTTTCCAAAAACGACATGATACTCGAGCAAAAAACATGTTCTAAAATTCTACAACCGATCGACGTCAGAGATATAGGTCTACAGTTTTGCGCATCTGCTCGACGACCCATCTTGAAGACTGGGACTACCTGTGCTCTTTTCCACTCATGTGGAACCTTCCGTTCCTCTAGAGACTTGCGGTACACGGCTGTTAGAAGGGGGGGGGGGGGGGGGGGGGCGCAAGTTCTTTCGCGTACTCTGTGTAGAATCGAATTGGTATCCCGTCAGTTCCAGTGCACTTTCCTCTGTTGAGTGATTCCAGTTGTTTTTCTATTCCTTGGTCACTTATTTCGATGTCAGCCATTTTTTCGTTTGTGCGAGGATTTAGAGAAGGAACTGCAGTGCGGTCTTCCTCTGTGAAACAGCTTTGGAAAAAGGTGTTTAGTATTTCAGTAACTCTGTATGGTAGTGGGACATGTACTGTGGGAAACCGGAAGAAGGGGAATCGAAGCATTTCAGATGTGTTGCTACAGATAAACATTGAAAATTGTGTAGACTGATGAGGTAAGAATGTGGAGATTGTCTGCTGAATCGGCAATGAAAGGATCATGTGGAAAACACTGACAAGAAAAACGGACACGATGGTATGGCATGTGTTAAAGGTTCAATGAACTGCTTCCATGGTACTAGAGGACGACATCGAGGGTAAAAACTGTAGACGAAGACAGAGAATTTCGTGTCTGTTGCACTTGGTCAGTCAATACAGGGTCGGTTAACGCAGTTCGTGGATGACGCAGAAGTTGGCCCATATGCCCTCCGTTGGAGACAGGTCTGGTGATCGAAATTTCATAATTGTTCTTGGGAAGCGCTGTTATATTATGGACGAATTATTACCACTACGTAAAGACTGCTTATATAACAAAAGTAATTGTGTAATGTCACAAAAGTATAAGTAGAGAGCGACAGCGCATACTTTGAGGCAGTATATACCCCGTCCACTGACAATTACGGACTTTAGAAGTGTTTGTTTGATGTTACTTAAGATATATCTAGGTAGGCAGTCTGTGTTTTCTTAAACTTAGTTAATATTTCTCGCTGTCTGCGTATTCTTCCCAGTAGTACGACGTCATTCCCGCTCCACAGTATTTTAAGCGTTCTGCGGTAAATCTACATTTGGAAGTCCTTCATCTTCTTTAATTTATCTTAATATTGGTTCTTTAACTTGATTAGTTTGCGGAAACAGTTAACACAAGCGTGAATCCCTTCATTTTCATGATAACGAAATTTCCGGTATTAATTTTCATGATTTCACAGTATTAAAGTCCTATGTGTAAAGTAACAACAATTTAAATATGACTCATATTTCTGAATTTTGAAATGCTGAAGATTTAATTAAAACATTTATTTGATCAGGATCGCGGTTAACTAAGCAGCGATTACTAGTCTCCTCTTGAACGATCATCTTCGGATTAGGATAGCAACCCACTGCGTCTAAATCAAGAGAATAAGTAAGACACTTTGTCATTACCTCCTTAAGAAGATGTCAACTGGAAAATGTTAACACTATAATGACAAAATGCCTTACCTATTCTCTTGATTTAGACACCGCAGGCTCGTATGCTGATTTGAAGATGACCATTTAAGTGATTGAAACTGGTAATCACTGTTTTCTACATTGCGCTCATAGCCAGATAAAGGTTTTAATAAAAACTACAACATTTGAAGTGTACTGATCGCTGTCTACATACTGTATGAGGTAATTTCAATTTGGGTATTTTATTTATAGTGGTATGGGCCATTTTCTTAAGCAACGTTAAATAAAATAATGTGACACCGGACGATTATAGAGCCATGGCTTCCTAAGTCTACTCTCTTGTTCGCAAATAAATCACTTGCTCTAGTCTGACATTATGAAATTTAATTTACTCTGTGTGTCGTTCTCCATTTCATACTACTGAGTTCGTTGCTGTGATGCGGAACAAAGGAACGCGAAATTACAAGCTGCTCTATTGTGCGATGCCGTCTCCCCTTTATTCCCTTCTTCGATGCATTATTAAAGTCGACAGAAGCGTATGCCACAGTTAGGTTAGCCAAATTCCCAGTCACAGTCTTCTTACGTAATCAACAACAGTCAAGGTGGCTCATTACAACGCTTCTTGGATAACTGTATGGCTTCACGCCACAACACGTGCTGTGCCGTCTGTATTTCTCGAAAACATAACGATCATAATCAGTTTACCCTCTTCAATAGTGTGTCTTATTTCATTTCACGGGATGTATTGTAGTTGCTATATCCTACAGGCTTTTCTAACGTGTGAGTTGTTAGCCTATGAAAATTTTGTTTTGCCCAAATCACATGGTATGCAGTAAAAGGTAACCTCTTTTGTCAAACGTTTTGTTTCATAGACCCCTTGAAAGACGTGGAGTACATTTCTTAGCCAATCCTAGCCCTTCATGGGTTATCCTACTGGTACAGTCGTGCTCAAAAGTATCCGAACGACCTGAATTGCATTTCGCCTGATTCGAATGCAACCCACATAGCGCAGCTGTCTAGCAGGTCAGCTAATCGCCCCTCGGTATAGTCGTTTGACTATTGAAAATGGTTCCAACAAGTCACCACTAGAAAACACTGCTCTGTATCGCAATAACTCAAGACGTAAGGTAATACCAAGGTACTACAAATATCAGGGAACATCTTGCCACAGATAAGACGGTTCTTCAGGCTTGTAAGTTCACATTTATTACAATAAATGACATACGCGAAATGTTACCACTCTCATTATTACGTCAAATCGGTAATTCACGTAGTAAGTTCGTCGTATTCATGATTTACTCTTCAAAATAACATACCGTACTTATTATTTAAAACAAAATGACAATAAAAATTTTAATTATTCACGAGCAGTTAGTTAAGAATATGTACGAACTTCAAATGGCACAAGGAACCGTCTCCTTCTGCATATGGATTCAAACCCAAGTCATGCAGACTAAGCAAAGACTTCGTGACTGACGGAAACTAACAGTCATCCCTGACTAGGCATACAGAGAGAGTGATATACCTCCATTTTAGACAGTATCAGCTAGCAAATAGCAACTTTAAATTACAGAACGCAAAACATTGTTAACGGACGCGAATTCCTACCCAGCATCTATTGTCCTTGTTAACGAACTACGAGAGATGTAAAGTATTGCTTCTTCACAAGAAACTTACTTGAAATGCCGTGAGGAAAAGCTTTGTGTTGGCCAGGGATTCGAACTCAGAACCTAATTGGATTGTCATCGAAGCACAATCAACTGTGACACATCGGATTTTCTCGGCAGTAGCTAGATGTTTTAACTGAAATGACCAAACGAAACATTAATTTTTTCTTCCCAGGACTCCAATCTGGCACCTATCGCTGTTATATTCTAGAGAAAACGACCGTTAAAAATGCGTTTGTTACACCAGCAGCGAAATGTGAGCATGTTTGAACTAGAAATAATATGACGAAGATTTCAGTGCTGACTGGGGATCGAGCCCCATACATATCGTTGTTGACTGCACACGAAGAGACGTCAGCTACCGAATTTTTCTTCACCAGCAGCTCGGAATAACATCCTTGAATTTACAATAACACCAGAAAATGGTGATAGAAAGTTTGACTTTGTTTTATCATAGGCTCTTACGGCTTCCCTCAGTCAGACTGTTTTTGTGTGATTTTTGAGGATATGCCACATTCATTTATCCAAATTCATTGTCTTGGCTACATTTTACATCGCCGACCCAAAATATGGCTTTCAAGAATCTTGTTGAAGCTATTATGATGCCATCCGTGGAAATAATGCAAAGAAAATCCATTAAAATGATCATGTTTGACATTTTGTAAGCAACCAAACTCTTGAAGACTAGAACAAAAAATAAATCAATATAAACGTGTATCCAAAACGCCTTGATTCTGAATTGTTAATGAAAGATTGTTTCTCAAAATTGTCAAGTCATAAATTTTTTCAAAATATTCGATGCTTGATCCTGCCTAAGTATTCACTCGGGAAACTGCTAAGTATCTCAAACATTTAGAGTTTCTCAGATGATTTCAGATGGTTTTGTAGGCTTCCATTGCTCTTTCATCAAGCATCAGCAACATAAACCAATTGACGTACATGAATTCAGAGATAACGTAATAATGGAGTGAGTTTGGAGTAACGTGCACGTCATGGCACTGGTCTTAACTTACCGGTCCATATGTCATCGAAGACATCGTTCAAAGCGTTTCGACCAATGTAATTGAAATTAAGTGGAGCGTCATCACAACCGAATTGCTTCCTATTATTTTCGTCGGTTATCCGGTAATCTGATAGTCAATGCAGACAGCACCTGTAATGTGGACCTAGCAGACCGTCACTTACATTTCCAACCTCCATATTTATCGTAATCTGAAGTTCGTGTCAACTCTACACCTTCATCTACATTTATACTCCGCAAGCTAACTTACTATGTGTGGCGCAGGGTACTCTGTGTACCGATGTGATCCCCCCCCCCCCCCCATTTTCCTTTTCCATTCCTGAATGTTGCGCGGGAAGGACAGTTGTTGATAAGCCTCCATGTAAGCTCTAATCACTCTGATTGTACGTAGAAGCAGGAAGCAACATGTTGGTTGACTGTTGTCTGAACGTACGCTCTCGGAACTTTTAACAAGATGCGAAGCGCCTCTAATGAGTGTCTGCCACTGGAGCTCGCTAAGCACCTCCGTCACGCTTTCGCATTTACTAAATGAACGTCTAAGGAAGATCACTGAGCTTCTATGGATCTGCTGTATTTTCTCTTTCCATCGTATCTGGTACCGATTCTAGATTGACGATCAGATTCATGCCTATGTTGAATAAGTGTTTTGTAAACTACTTTCTTTGCGGGTAGATTACATTTCCAGAGGATACTTCGTATGTATCGGCCTCACATTTGCTTCACCTTCGATTGTTTGCATATGATCGTACTCACACTTCTAAATATTTTACAAATATGTTATTGCCAGTGGCTGCTCTGTATTGACTTTCTACCTATTCCATTGCATTTCCCTATGCTTTCCCATGCCATTTGTCAATCCCCTGCAGGTCTTGCTACATTTAGCTGAAATTTTCTACAGCTGCGACATCTCTATATACACTACTATATACAATCTGTATACAACATCGCGAAACTTCTGTAAGGTGTTCGTCATTTGGTTTTTGTATGTCATCGACGTGCACATGAGAGAGAGAAAGAGGGAGAGAGAGAGCAAGTGACGTTGTAAGTAACATTACTGTTAAACTGTCTTTGATCTCGTGGCACAATCTTTGCCTCTGCGCAATCTGATACATTCTTAGTTGAAGTGTGGTAGGTGATGTAACAGTAATTCTGTGTCGACTTATGCTTGTATCTGTTAGATGAAGAAAGACTGATTGTAAAGGACAGCAACGATGAATAACATGTGTATATTAGAACGAGAAGAAAATATATATTTGAATAACGTCAGTATTTGTGAAGAGAAGAAGCTTGACGTAATATTGTAGCACTGCGAACCTAGTTTATCAGAATAATTATTGTCACTAGTTAACTTGGTCAGACATTACAGAAAGACCATCTCACTTCCCTGATTCATGTATTTGATACATGATAAGCTGTTTGATTTTTATAGAAATTTTTTTAGCATTTAAATCATTGTTCACTTTGTTGAGCATACTACTGTGAAGATAACGCGAAGTTTTACTCTGTCTTCTTGAATATACACTTCATTCTAAAATCGTTCTCTTGGGACATCATTTCGCAGGAATAGTTACTCTCTCCAGCTCACTGTTTATGATTATGTATTACCACATGCAACAATTCGAATTGAATGTCAGAAACAGAAATCCGGCTTAGCCGCTGCCTGTTTGTTGTTTGCTGTTGTGCTTTCGAGAAATTTGCAACAACATTATGCATATTTTGATTAGGGTCAGATAGTTGTTTTACTTCAGTTGCACATTTAATATAAAGAAAAGTTGCATTCTGATTAGTTACAGTTCAGTTGAAATCATATTCTGTTTGGTCAAAGGTTAGCACACGAGTTTAAGTTGGATAACTGTATATGGGGCATAGTTCTGGTAACAGGTAGCCCTTCATAGAGTTGGTGGTAACTATGTAGAGTTTTAGAGGTATAAGTGCAGATATTGTCATCATTTGTATCTTAATAACTACCGACTTCTATGTAATAGTTGTTTTTTCTCTGCATCTTACAGTTTTCTCGCAAATACGTTACACAATTTACTACCTGAATGTTTCTGAATGGTCGCAACTGCACCACTTAGTGAATTACACCTGACAGTATATATTTACAAATTTTACGTCACTGACTTGCTTCACAGGGCAAAATAAACGTTATTGGCTTGCTCCTGTCACATGTACATGCAGTTAATAACCAACTTGAAAACAGATAACTGCTAACAGCTGTGATTATTAGTCTGTAAATGAAGTAAATACTGTCCTCAGTCAAAGATTCCGACAGATGGCGCATAGCGACCAGCACGGGATTTATGTCCGCAGGCTTGAAACACACACAGAAATCACTCATCCTGTTAGCGAGGTTCGAGGGCGGCCATCGAAATCAAGCATTCCGATGGTTTGGGAACCCTCTACTATCAACCCCATAGAGGGCAGAAACCTCAGTTACCGTACACGTAGCTCCATTTTTTAAAAATCAGTCTTCTGATTGTTTTGAGGCGGATTTCTCGCCTGTGTCATCCCATCTCAGAATAGCGTTTGCAACCTACGTCCTGAATTACCTACTGAATGTATTCCAATCTCTGTCATCCTCCACAGGTTTCGCCCTCTACATCTTCCTCTAGTACCATGGAAGTCATTCCCTCATGTTATAACAGATGTCCTTTTATCCTCTCCCTTCTCCTTGTCAGTGTTCTCCAAATATTCCTTCCGTCTCCGATTCTTTTAGAACCTCCTCGTCCATTTCCTTATCAGTCCCCATAATTATCAACATTCGTCTGCAGTACCATATCACAAATGCTTCGATTCTCTTCTGTGCCGGTTTTCCCACAGTCCATGTTTCACTATCATACGGTGCTCTGCTCCAAACTTATATCCTCAGAAATTACTTCCTCAAAGTAAAGCCTAAATTTGATACTAGTATACTTCTCTTGGCCAGGAATGCCCTTTTCGCTGCTGCTGGTCTCCTTTTGATGTCCTTCTTGCTTCGTCAGTCATTGGTTATTTTGCTGCTTAGGTAGCTGAATTCCTTAACTTCATCAATCCTGATGTTAGCTTTCTCGCTGCTCTCATTTCATCTACTTCTCAATACTTTCGTCTTTCCTCGGCTTCTCTCAATCCATATTCTGTACTCATTAGACTGTCCATTAAATTCAGCAGATAATGTAATTCTTCTTCACTTTCACTCAGGCTAGCAATGTCATCAGCGAATCGTGTCATTGATATCCTGTCACCATTAATTTTAATTCCACTCCTCAATCTTTCTTTTACTGCACTTATTGCTTCTTCGATGTACAAATTGAGCAGTAGGGCCAAAAGACTACATCCCTGTCTTACACCCTTTTTCATACGAGCATTTCGAACTTGGTCGGCCATTCTTATTATTCCCTCTTGGTTCTTGTACATATTGTGTATTACCCGTTTCACTCTATAGCTTACCCTTATTTTCGGCAGAAATTCGAACGTCTTGCGCCATTTTACACTGTCGGATGCTTTTTCTAGGTGGACAGATCTCATGAACAAGTTTTGATTTTGCTTCAGTCTTTCTTGTATTATCAACTGCAACGTCAGAATTGCCTCTCTGGTGCCTTTACCTTTCCTAATGCCAAACTGATCGTCATCTAGCACACCCTCAATTTTCTTGTCCATTCTTCTGTATACTAATCTTATCAGCAACTTGGATTGGTGATTTGTTAAACTGATTGTCTGATAATTCTTGCACTTGTCAGCTCCTGCCGTTTTCGGAATTATGTGGATCATGTTTTTCCGAAAGTCAGATGGTATGTCACCAGACTCACAATCTACTCACGAACTGAATAGTCATTTTGTTGCCACTTCCCCTAACGATTTCAGAAATTCTCATGTAATGTTATCGAATGCTCCTACCTTATTTGATCTTAATGTCTTCAAAGCTATCTTAAATTCTGATTCTAATACTAGATTCCCTATCTCTTCTAAATCGACTCCTGTTTCTGCTTCTATCACATAAGACAAATCTTCTCCCTCATAGAAGCCTTTAGTGTACTGCTCCCACCTATTCGCTCTCTCCTCGGCATTTAACAATGGAATTTCGCTTGCACTGTAAATGTTACCACCTTTGCTTTTAATTTCACCGAAGGTTGTTTTGACTTTCCTATGTGCTGAGTGAGTCCTTCCGTCTATTTCTTCTTCGATTTCTTCACATTCTTCATGAAGCCATTTCGTCTTAGCTTACCTGCACTTCCTACTTAGTTCATTCTTCAACGACTTGTATTTCTGTATTCCTGAATTTCCCTGAACGTTTTTGCACTTACTTCTTGCGTAGATCAGCTAAAGTATTTCTTCTGTTACCAATGGCTTCTGGTCAGGTACTCTCTTTGCACCTATGTTTTTATTTACAGCTTCCGTGATTGCCCTTTTTAGAGATATCAATTCCTCTTCAACTGTACTGCCTACGGGAATATTCTTTAGTGCTGTATCTACAGCCTCAGAGAGCTTCAAGCGTATCTCGTCATTCTGTAGTACTTTCGTATCCCACTTCTTTGCGTATTGATTCTTCTTGACTAATCTCTTAAATTTCAGCCTACTCTTCATCACTATTAAATTTTCATCTGAGTCTAAGTCTGCTCCTGGGTACGCCTTACAATCCACAATTTGATTTCGGAATCTCTGTCTTACCATGATATAATCTAACTTAAATCTTCCTCTGTCTCCCGGTCTTTTCCAAGTATACCCGCTCCTCTTGTGATCCTCGAACATCGCTATTACTAGTTGAATTTCATTATATAACTAAATCTTTCTCCTCTCTCATTCCATGTCCCAAGCCCATATTCTCCTGTAACCTTTTCCTTTACTCCTCCTCCTACAAGTGCATTCCAGTCTTCTATGACTATTAGGTTTTCATCTCCGTTTGCGTACTGTATTACCCTTTCAGTATCCTCATATACTTTCTCTCTCTCTTCGTCTTCAGCTTCCGACGTCTGCATGTATAGGTGAACTATCGTTGTCGGTGATGGTTTGCTTTTAATTCTGATAAGAATAACACTATCACTGAACTGTTAAAAATAACAAATTCTCTGCCACACCTTCCCATTCATAACGAATCCTAATTCCGTTATATCACTTTCTGCTGCTGTTGATATTACCCTGTACTCATCTGATCAGAAATCCTTGTCCTCTTTCCATTTCACTTCACTGACCCCTATTGTATCTAGATTGAGCCTTTGCATTAACCTTTTCAGAATTTCTAGCTTCCACATCACATTCAAGTTTCTGACATTCCACACCCCGACTCGTAGAACGTTATGCTTTAGTTGATTATTGAATCCTTTTCTGTGGGTACACGTTATGTGTCTTTAATGCAGTGGCTTCCACTGCCTTCTGCATCGTCATGCCTTTGATCAGGTAACTTGTTTCCCAGAAATGTCAACGTCTAGCCTTACTATTTGAATTGTACAGTTAAAGTACAGGGAGAAGAAATAAAAATTTTGAGGTTTGTAATCCTGTCAGAGACAGCAAAAGTCTTGGAAGAGCAGTTGAACGGGATGGACAGGGTCTTGAAAGGAGGATATAAGATGATCATCAACAAAAGCAAAACGAAGATAATGGAATGTAGTCGAGTTAAATCGGGTGATGCTGAGGGTATTAGATTAGGAAATGATACACTTAAAGTAGCGGGTTTTTCTCTTTGGCCAGCAAAATAACTAATGATGGTTTAAGTAAAGAGGATATAAAATGTAGACTGGCGATGGCAAGAAATGAATTTCTGAAGAAGAGAAATTTGTTAACGTCGAGCATAGATTTAAGAGTGAGGAAGTCTTTTCTGGAAGTATTTGTATGGAGTGCAGTCATGTTTGGAAGTGAAACATGGACAATAAACAGTTTAGAGAAGTAGAGACTAGAAGTTTTTGAAATTTGGTGCTAGAGAAGAACACTGAAGTTTAAACGGGTAGATCACGTAATTAATAAGGAAGTGTTGAATAGGACTGAGGAGAAGAGGAATTTGTGACACAGCTTGACAAAAAGAATGGATTGGTTAGTGTAACACATTCTGAGGCCTCAAAGGATCGCAAATTTAGTACTGGAGGGAAGCGTGGAGGGTAAAAGTCGTAGAGGAAGACCAAAAGATGAATACAGTAGGCAGGTTCACAAGGATGTAGGTTGTAGTAGTTACTCGGAGGTGATGAGGCTTGCACAGAATTGAGTAGCATGGAGAGCTGCATCAAACTAGTCTTTGGACCGAAGAGCACAACAGCAACAATAACCATCGCATTTCCTTTACTCAGGTAACATCAATATTTACTGTAACACTGACGATGTCAAATGGTTCAAGTGGCTCTGAGTACTATGGGACTTAACATTTGAGGTCATCAGTCCCCTAGAACGTAGAACTACTTAAACCTAAATAACAGAAGGACGTCAAACACATCCATGCCCGAGGCAGGATTCGAACCTGCGACCATAGCGGTCACGCTGTTCCAGACTGAAGCGCCTAGAACCGCTCGGCCATCGCGGGCAGCACTGACAATGTCCCCTACCCCGATACCAACTATTCATACAGAACTTCCTATCGAACGATGCATCATTTTTGAGATTTCATAATGATCCTGTTACACTCCTTTGCCTTATACCCGACGTTTCTATTTCGTCTGAAAGTTCCTAGTCGTTGAGATAAACGTGCTGTGGTTTGCTTGCTAGAAATTCTTCAGTTCCGTCATACAGCCGTTCTTATCTGTCATCCGGTCGTATTTTCTTCATTTGGCAGCAGTGTGGATCTCTATTGAACGCCTTCGAGAAGTCAAGGTCACTGCATCAACCTGGACGGCGGCATATACTGCTTCCTGTGTCTCGTGGACAATCGGAGGGGGTCGGTTCCATACGATTACTGTTTTCGTAAACCATGTTGATATCTGCAGAGGAGATTATCGATCTCCAGAAAGGTCATAATAAGCAAGCATAAAACAAGTAGAAAATTCTACAACAGATCGATGTTGAAGATAGAGGCCTGTAATTTCTAAGTCTGTTCGATGAACCTTATTGAAAATGGTTTCTTCTTAACCAGAGATCGACGGTTCATTGCGGCTAGAAGGGGAACAATTTCTTTCGCTTTCTTCACGTAGAATCATATTGTATCCCATCAAAACCAGTGGCTTTCTCTCTGGTCCATCCCGTGGTCACTTATTTGAACTCTTGTCTTTTTGGCGTTCCTGCGACGATTTAAAAGAGGAACTATACGGCGCCAATCGGAGTACTGCACAACTTCTGTATTTGACGCTATTCAGGTAGAATCCATTTTCATATTGTCATGAACATCTCGGTGATCATATGCATAAAGAGAGTATGTGACAAACAGAGCTTTCATGAGATTCTGAGGATGAGTTCTTTGCCAAAACGCGTCAAATAAAGTCATTGGTTTATAAGCTGGTTGTTCCCTGTTTAGTAACCACTACAGCAGTTGAGCAGTACTGTTGATTTGCAATGTGTTCGCATTCTTCCTGGGTAACTTCATGTCACAATTACAAACAACAGTACGGTTTTTCTCTGTGGAATAATTTTGTAAAAGGATGTTCAGTATTTCGGCCTTCTCTTTGTCTTTCTCTGTTTCTCGACCGATGGTTCAAACCCTTTTTAGTGGTTTTCCTCCTCTTAGAACAACGATTTTGACATATAATCTGTCCATTAAGTCACCTGCAGATGATAACTGTTCATTAATCACTTGCTGTACTGACAGGTCGCATCGTGTGTTCATAGCTGTATTGACACAACGCAGAGGGCACTGTTTCTGGTTAGGCGTATGAGCAAACCTTGATTTACCATGTCGAATAAAATTCTTCTCGACAATAGATCGCACAATTTTTAAGCTTTTTGCGGCTATAAAAAATGATTTTGTGCTGTCTTTGCTGTTATCGTATTCATGGTGACTGAGGAACACATGCCTTGTTTCGGCTTAGGTTTTTAATTGACCTTACGAATTCATGTAGCAGTATCGTATGTCTCACCTCCTCTGCAGCTAATTTCTATAGTACTGGCTTCAAGTTCGTTCGTTTCCTCTGCATAATTCTTCCTACATTCCTTTCGCCTTTCACCCTTTCCTTTTTTGTTAGTACTGAACTATTGATTGAGCCGTAGGTAGTCATAAATCTCCTTTTGTTTCCTCATAATATTTCTTTAATTTTCTTATACACTTCATCTATAATTTCTAAAGTCATCCTTGCTTTTACAATTCTGTATTTCTCCTCTAGCGTATTCCACTTTGCCATTCAGCACTTCCTGGTATCTTCTTTCTTGAGGCATCTATATTTACTTTTCCTAGTGCTATTTGCTACATTTTAATATTTCGTCTATTCATCAATTAAATTCAATACCTCATTCGTTAGCCTATGATTTCTACAACGCCTCGTCTTTTAATCTATCTGACTCATTGTGTTTTCGTATCTCTGAGCTACCCATTAATCTTACATTGTGCTAATTTACCAATATAACAGTCACTCGTTGCCTAAAACACGCTTAGGAACTCCCGACTGCCACAGTGTTCGTCAATTTATTCAGACCCCGTGGGCTTAATTTCCCACCTTAGTGCAATTTCGGCACTTTATGGCTGTAATTAATAATCAAAAATTAGCCGTCAGACTCACAATATTGGTATTTAGATAGATATGTCAAGGCACTGAAATGTAAATGCGGCAGATGGAGAAATGTAAGTCAAGTTTATTGTTTCAAAAGAAATCGCTACAGCTGTTGTCCCACTGCCAGATAACACGGTCAGTGCCTTCACGAAAATGTTATCTGTGTGTGGCCTATGCTTCCATAGGCCACCGATAACATTTTCGTGAAGGCATTGACCGTGTTGTCTGGCACTGGGACAACAGCTGTAGCTATTTCTTTTGAAACAATAAACTTGAAACAATAAACTGGCTATGGACGCATTCCACCCCCATGAACCATGGACCTTGCCGTTGGCAGGGAGGCTTGCGTGCCTCAACTATACAGATAGCCGTAGGTGCAACCACAACAGAGGGGTATCTGTTGAGAGGCCAAACAAACGAGTGGTTCCTGAAGAGGGGCAGCAGCCTCTTCAGTCTGCATGATTGACTGATCTGCCCTGTAACACTAAACAAAACGGCCTTGTTGTTTTGGCACTGCGAACGGCTGAAAGCAAGGGGAAACTACAGCCGTAATTTGTCCCGAGGGCATGCAGCTTTACTGTATGATTAAATGATGTTGACGTCCTCTTGGGTACAGTATTCCGGAGGTAAAATAGTCCCCGATTCGGATCCCCGGGCGGGGACTACTCAAGAGGACGTCGTTATCAGGAGAAAGAAAACTGGCGTTCTACGGATCGGAGCGTGGAATGTCAATCCCTTAATCGGGCAGGTAGGTTAGAAAATTTAAAAAGGCAAATGGATAGGTTAAAGTTAGATATAGTGGGAATTAGTGAAGTTCGGTGGCAGGAGGAACAAGACTTTTGGTCAGGTGAATACAGGGTTATAAATACAAAATCAAATAGTGGTAATGCAGGAGTAGGTTTAATAAGGAATAAAATATAGGAGTGCGGGTAAGATACTACAAACAGCATAGTGAACGGATTATTGTGGCCAAGATAGACACGATGCCCTCGCCTACTACAGTAGTACAAGTTTATATGCCAACTTGCTATGCAGATGATGAAGAAATTGATGAAATGTATGATGAGATAAAAGAAATTATTCAGGTAGTGAAGGGAGATGAAAATTTAATAGTCATGGGTGACTGGAATTCGATAGTAGGAAAAGGAAGAGAAGGAAACGTAGTAGGTGAATATGGATTCGGGGTATGAAATGAAAGAGGAAGCCTCCTGGTAGAATTTTGCACAGAGCATAACTTAATCATAGCTAACACTTGGTTCAAGAATCATGAAAGATGGTTATAAACATGGAACAACCGTGGAGATACTAAAAGGTGTCAGATAGATTATATGATGGTAAGACAGATATTTAGGAACAAGGTTTTAAATTGTAAGACATTTCCAGGGGCAGACGTGGACTCTGACCACAATCTATTGGTTATGAACTGTAGATTGAAACTGAAGAAACTGCAAAAAGGTGGGAATTTAAGAAGATGGGACCTGGATGAACTGACTAAACCAGAGGTGGTACAGAGTTCAGGAAGAGTATAAGGGAACAAGTACAGTAGAAGAAGAGTGGGTAGCTTTGAAGAATGAAATACTGAAGGCAGCAGAGGATCAAGTAGGTAATAAGACGAGGGCTAGTAAAAATCCTTGGGTAACGACATACTGAATGTAACTGATGAAAGGAGAAAATGCAAAAATGCAGTACGTGAAGCAGGCAAACAGGAATACAAACGTCTCAAAAGGGAGATCGACAGGAAGTGCAAAATGGTTAAGCAGGGATAGCTAGAGGACAAATGTAAGGATGTAGTGGCTTATCTCATGAGGGATAAGATAGATACTGCCTACAGGAAAATTAAAGAGACCTTTGGAGAAAAGAGAACCACTTGCATGAATATCAAGAGCTCAGATGGAAACCCAGTTGTAAGCAAAGGAGGGAAAGCAGAAAGGAGTATATAGAGGGTCTATACAGGAGCGATGTTCTTGAGGACAATATTATGGAAATGGAAGAGGAGGTAGACCAAGATGAAATGGGAGATATGATACTACGTGAAGAGTTTGACAGAGCACTGAAAGACCTAAGTCGAAACAAGGCCCCGGGAGTAGACAACATTCCATTAGAATTACTAATAGCCTTGGGAGAGCCAGTCCTGACAAAACTCTACCATCTGGTGAGCTAGATGTATGAGACAGGCGCAAAACCCTCAGACTTCAAGAAGAATATAATACACTCCTGGAAATTGAAATAAGAACACCGTGAATTCATTGTCCCAGGAAGGGGAAACTTTATTGACACATTCCTGGGGTCAGATACATCACATGATCACACTGACAGAACCACAGGCACATAGACACAGGCAACAGAGCATGCACAATGTCGGCACTAGTACAGTGTATATCCACCTTTCGCAGCAATGCAGGCTGCTATTCTCCCGTGGAGACGATCGTAGAGATGCTGGATGTAGTCCTGTGGAACGGCTTGCCATGCCATTTCCACCTGGCGCCTCAGTTGGACCAGCGTTCGTGCTGGACGTGCAGATCGCGTGAGACGACGCTTCATCCAGTCCCAAACATGCTCAATGGGGGACAGATCCGGAGATCTTGCTGGCCAGGGTAGTTGACTTACACCTTCTAGAACACGTTGGGTGGCACGGGATACATGCGGACGTGCATTGTCCTGTTGGAACAGCAAGTTCCCTTGCCGGTCTAGGAATGGTAGAACGATGGGTTCGATGACGGTTTGGATGTACCGTGCACTATTCAGTGTCCCCTCGACGATCACCAGTGGTGCACGGCCAGTGTAGGAGATCGCTCCCCACACCATGATGCCGGGTGTTGGCCCTGTGTGCCTCGGTCGTATGCAGTCCTGATTGTGGCGCTCACCTGCACGGCGCCAAACACGCATACGACCATCATTGGCACCAAGGCAGAAGCGACTCTCATCGCTGAAGACGACACGTCTCCATTCGTCCCTCCATTCACGCCTGTCGCTACACCACTGGAGGCGGGCTGCACGATGTTGGGGCGTGAGCGGAAGACGGCCTAACGGTGTGCGGGACCGTAGCCCAGCTTCATGGAGACGGTTGCGAATGGTCCTCGCCGATACCCCAGGAGCAACAGTGTCCCTAATTTGCTGGGAAGTGGCGGTGCGGTCCCCTACGGCACTGCGTAGGATCCTACGGTCTTGGCGTGCATCCGTGCGTCGCTGCGGTCCGGTCCCAGGTCGACGGGCACGTGCACCTTCCGCCGACCACTGGCGACAACATCGATGTACTGTGGAGACCTCACGCCCCACGTGTTGAGCAATTCGGCGGTACGTCCACCCGGCCTCCCGCATGCCCACTATACGCCCTCGCTCAAAGTCCGTCAACTGCACATACGGTTCACGTCCACGCTGTCGCGGCATGCTACCAGTGTTAAAGACTGCGATGGAGCTCCGTATGCCACGGCAAACTGGCTGACACTGACGGCGGCGGTGCACAAATGTTGCGCAGCTAGCGCCATTCGACGGCCAACACCGCGGTTCCTGGTGTGTCCGCTGTGCCGTGCGTGTGATCATTGCTTGTACAGCCCTCTCGCAGTGTCCGGATCAAGTATGGTGGGTCTGACACACCTGTGTCAATGTGTTCTTTTTTCCATTTCCAGGAGTGTAATTCCAATCCCAAAGAAAGCAGGTGTTGACAGATGCGAAAATTACCGAACTATCAGTTTAATAACTCACAGCTGAAAAATACTGATGCGAACCCTTTATAGACGAATGGAAAAACTGGTAGAAGCCGACCTCGGGGGAGATCAGTTTGGATTCCGTAGAAATGTTGGACCGCGTGAGGCAGTACTGACCCTACGGCTTATCTTAAAAGAAAGATTAAGGAAAGGCAAACCTACGTTCCTAACATTTGTAGACTTAGAGAAAGCTTTTGACAATGTTGACTGGAATACTCTCTTTCAAATTTTGAAGGTGGCAGGGGTAAAATACAGGAGCGAAAGGCTATTTACAATTTGTACAGAAAGCAGATGGCAGTTATAAGAGTCGAGGGACATGAAAGGGAAGCAGTGGTTGGGAAGGGAGTGAGACAGGGTTATAGCCTCACCCCGATGCTATTCAATCTGTATATTGAGCAAGCAGTAAAGGAAACGAAAGAAAAGTTCGGAGTAGTTATTAAAATCCATGGCGGAGAAACAAAAACTTTGAGGCTCGCCGATGACACTGTAATTCTGTCAGAGACAGCAAAGGATTTGGAAGAGCAGTTGAACGGAATGGACAGTGTCTTGAAAAGGGGGTATATGATGAACATCTGCAAAGGCAAAACGAGGATAATTGAATGTAGTCGAATTAAGTTGGGTGATGCTGAGGGAATTAGATTAGGAAATGAGACCTTGAAAGTAGTAAAGGGGTTTTGCTATTTGGGGAGCAAAATAACTGATGATGATCGAAGTAGAGAGGATATAAAATGTAGACTGGCAATGGCAAGGAAAGCGTTTCTGAAGAAGAGAAATTTATTAACGTCGAGTAATGAATTACGTGTCAGGAAGTCGTTTCTGGAAGTATTTGTATGGAGTGTAGCCATGTATGAAAGTGAAACATGGACGATAAATAGTTTGAACAAGAATAGAAGCTTTCGAAATGTGGTGCTACAGAAGAATGCTGAAGATTAGATGGGTAGATCACATAACTAATGAGGAGGTATTGAATAGAATTGGGGAGGAGAGGAGTTTGTGGCACAATTTGACTAGAAGAAGAGATCCGTTGGTAGGACTTGTTCTGAGGCATCAAGGGATCACCAATACTGGAGGGCAGCATTGAGGGTAAAAATCGTAGAGGGAGACCAAGAGATGAATACACTAAGCAGATTCAGAAGGATGTAGGCTGCAGTAGGTACTGGGAGATGAAGAAGCTTGCACAGGATAGGGTAGCATGGAGAGCTGCATCAAACCAGTCTCGGTACCGAAGACCACAACAACAACAACAACATGAAAGCATGAGTGTAGCCAGGAGTCCAGCTCATCCTCCATAGCTTATCGATGGCCACAAAAGTCTTTCTTCCGAGCTCCAAAAATATGGAAATCGCGTGGGGAGAGATGGGGACTGTATGGGGGATGTGTATCGGCTCCCGAGGGAAAGTTCAGCAGTGTAGTCGCAACAAGAAGGGCAACGTGTGGGCCTCTACACATCCTACATACAATGCTGATCCCTCCCCAGTCGTTTCTTTTATTTTAGAAACCCTGAAGAAAGACATTCCTGGACATCGATTTGCTTCGGATGAAGTGATGTACGCCAGGGTACAATCATTTCTTCCACGAAGGCATTGAACATCTTGTCTCGCGGTCAGATAGACGTATTGACGAATATCTGCCCTTCGGGATACAAGTGGTTGCTTGAGGCCCAAGATATCACACTGACTCATCCGCACAAAAATGGTTATTTTTGAACGTTTTCTTCGTTTGGATAAATTTCTGTTGCCGCTTATGACGTAGTGGGGTTAATAGCGAATGGCAGGGAAGATAAAGTTGCACAGAATTTCGTTACAGTTTCTCGACCAAGAGTGTAACTCGTGTGTGTTAACGACGTTAACGCGGCACAAATACTTTAACGTTCCTTCCTTGATATGTTCCAGATAGTTGGCGGGTTGAATTCCATTCTCTTTAATACGGTAGGGTGTGTCTGGATCGTTGGCTGTCGTGAAGTCTCTAATGGAATTCCTGTTACCCGTACGCATTCGACTAAAGTTACTTGATACTAGCCGTTCCCTGCGAAACAAGCAGCCATAAAGTAAAGCTCCAACCTTACTGTACGTAAAACTGGAAGCCCCTCCTGTTGTTCTCCGGAAGCGACATGTGGTTTTATTTGTCGCTCAAAATACTCACCTACGAGCAGTAACGATTACAGAAGAGTTTTAACTTGTCATGCGAAGCAAAATATTTTATGTTCAGTCGAATGATGTACAAGGTCTTAAAAAATAATATCTGCATCAGAAGAATAACTTTGAAGCAGGCAAATTAGACAAATTATTGTCATGTAATATTATGAGGGGCCAACTAAGGTTTAGACCTACTGCTATGGACGTCAAAATGATCTGCAAATGTTGCACTGGCCGATAGCCATATCACACCCAATTGGCTTTTAAGCTTTAACATAACCGTAGCGTGACGGGTAACTAATAGGCCAGGAGTGACCCTAACAGTTATGTGGTATGGCTGTTGCACGTAAGAAAAGTTAACGTACGAGGGGCTCATCAAAGTATGAAATGAAATACTGATTCACGTTAACCCCTATTTGTTATGAAGTTCCCTACTAACCACAAATATAAACAAGAAAATATCACAGTGTCTGTTCTATTCTGAAAAACGCAAAGAATACCAAATTAGGCAGGTATTAATATAGATTAGTTGTAATCGAACGCTTAAATGACCTAGCAAAGACCAGACAGCTAAAATGAATGGGACAATACCAGGATCTTACCACTGAGTTAGGGAAAGACAAATCCGCTGTTGGCTCATATGACTGCTTGATTGAGACACAATGAGGATCTAAAAATGGCTAAAATGGCTCTAAGCACTATGGAACTTAACTTCTGAGGTCATCAGTACCCTAGAACTTAGAACTACGTAAACCTACCTAACCTAAGGACATCCCACACATCCAAGCCCGAGGCAGGATTCGAACCTGCGACCGTAGCGGTCGCGCGGTTCCAGTCTGTAGCGCCTAGAACCGCTCGGCCACCACGGCCGGCAATGAAGATCTATGATGTACAAACAACATGTCATGAATGAAACGTAAGCCACTCGAGGAAAACATAAAATTCGCGCAACCTACTTAGGTCTAAACAGGCTCCTACAAATGCTCGGTAATGTTTATACCCCGCTCGCGCAAGCAGTAAATTTCTCACCACGTTCCGCATTCAATGCCGTGAAAAGTGGTAAGCGCCGTTACCCGCTGCAGTTTTTAACACATCAGCTGTCAATTGTGGCGACTTACCTTCTCTACCTTGTAACGGCACATACTCATCTAGCATTACTTTTCCTCAACGGGAGTTGTCGATATCAGCATTCTTTTTTTTTTTTTTTTGGACAGGTCAGTATTACGTCAGTTGCGTTTCTGAAAACGTTCAGATACTTTTATGCACAGTATGTTATATTTCAAGGTAAAATTTTTGCAAGTAAGTCACTTTATAAAATATTTTAGTCTCTTTGTTATAATCGATTAGTACTAGTTCTGAAAGTACAGTTAAAATTATACTTTTTAGAAACATTTGAAATAACGAACTGTTGGCACACTTAAAATTTCCACCATTAATAATGCAATACTGTACTCGTTACTTCGTTTATTTATAGATTCGTTTATGAAACAATAATCTAAGGTAATAATCTATCAGAAACTAGTAGAAATTCATTTGTCAAGAAAAATTGTAAATCCTTTGCAATATCGTTGTTTCCACAGGGTGGGAGAGACGAAAGCATGCCTCTGATGTAATAGCACGTATTTTTGCATTTTGTGCGGAAAATGTACACTACTGGCCATTAAAATTGCTACACCAAGAAGAAATGTAGATGATAAACAGGTATTCAGTGGACAAATATATTATACTAGAACTGAGATGTCATTACATTTTTACGTAATTTGGGTGCATAGATCCTGAGAAATTAGTAGCAAGAACAACCACCTCTGGCCGTAATAACGGTCTTGATACGCCAGGCCATTGACTCAAACAGAGCTTGGATGGCGTGTACAGGTACAGTTGCCCATGCAGCTTCAACACGATACCACAGTTCATCAAGAGTAGTGACTGACGTATTGTGACGAACCAGTTGCTCCGCCACCATCGACCAGACGTTTTCTGTTGGTGAGAGATGTGGAAAATGTGCTGGCTAGGGCCGCAGTCGAACATTTCCTGTATCCAGAAAGGCCCGTACAGGACCTGCAACATGCGGTCGTGCATTATACAGCTGAAATGTAGCGTTTAGCAGGGATCGAATCAAGAGTAGAGCCACGGGTCGTAACACATCTGAAATATAACGTCCACTGTTCAAAGTGCCGTCAGTGCGAACAAGAGGTGACCGAGACGTGTAACCAATGGCACCCCACACCATCACGCCGGGTGATACACCAGTATGGCGATGACGAATACACGCTTCCAATGTGCGTTCACCGCGATGTCGCCAAACACGGATGCGACCATCACGATGATGTAAACAGAACCTGGATTCGTCCGAAAAAATGACGTTTTGCCATTCGTGCACCCAGGTTCGTCGTTGAGTACACCATCTCTGGCGCTCCTGTCTGTGATGCAGCGTCAAGGGTAACCGCAGCCACGGTCTCCTAGCTGACAGTCTATGCTGCTGCAAACGTCGTCAAACTGTTCGTGCAGATGGTTGTTGTCTTGCAAACGTCCGCATCTGTTGACTCAGGGATCGAGACGTGGCTGCACGATCCGTTACAGCCATGGGGATAAGATGCTTGTCATCTCGACTGCCAGTGATTCGAGGCCGTTGGGATCCAGCACGGCGTTCCGTATTACCCTCCTGAACCCACCAATTCCATATTCTCCTAACAGTCATTGGATCTCGACCAACGCGAGCAGCAATGTCGCGATACGATAAACCGCAATCGCGATAGGCTACAATCCGACCTTTATCAAAGTCGGCAACGTGATGGTACGCATTTCTCCTCCTTACACGGGGCATCACAACAACGTTTCACCAGACAACGCCGGTAAACTGCTGTTTGTGTATGAGAAATCGGTTGGAATCTTTCCTGATGTCAGCACGTTGTATGCGTCGCCACCGGCGCCAAGCTTGTGAGAATGCTTTGAAAAGCTAATCATTTGCATATCACAGCATCTTCTTCCTGTCGGTTTAATTTCACATCTGTAGCACGTCATCTTGGTGGTGTAGCAATTTTAATGGCCAGTAGTGTAATTTCAGCTTCGTTAATGTGAAAACTCAAAAGACTGTATGAAATACGAAAATGTGATTTACTAAACAAACACTGTTTTAGCCTTCTTTCACAGTTTGTTGTTGGGTTACTGCACAACCTAGGTTTCGGGTTCTAAGCAAATTTTCAAGTACATTACTAATTCCCCAAAGATGATAATTCACAGATACACGTGATGACAAAGCAAAGATAATCATCTCAACTTCTTAAGGTATCTATCCATAGCATAATGCACAATTACGTCGATGACCATTTTTCAATCGATAACATACATTGTTACACGTTCACTACAATGACCGGACTAAAGTTATGCATCAGCCAGGAGCTTTTTAGTACAATGGACTGGGGCCGAAAGTTTTGCTTCTATCCTGGGGTTGTGATCTCGTCTAAAATAGATGAATAACTGTATTGGGTTTGCTCGTTAAATAATAGGTGTGGGGTATACACATCTGTTTTCTAATTTTTGAAATTTCTAGTTGGTTGTGTTTGGAACCCTACTCGTCTGCGTGGTGGGCCTGTACATCTATGGTGTACATGTGGTTGTGGTTTAGGCAATGTTCTGCAAAGGTTGAATCAGGCTTCTTCAGTCTCCAGCTTCTGTGGTGAGAAAATATACTTACTTGAAAAGCAAAATCTATGCAACAAGAATCTTTAAAATTTTTAATTCAATCCAACCGTGAGGACCTAAAATGTGACAGTTTCAGCTTCAAGAATCAGACCCGTAGACAAGAAGAACTGGAACCAACTCTACATGAAAAGCTAAACAAAATGGAAATTTATTGTAATCTTCGCTCCTCTCAAATCTTCATAAAAGACTAGTGTGGACAATAGATGGAATTTGGAAGGAGGCCGCAGATCACAACCTCTGCAGGCGAAGTATACAGTAGCAGCTCCCTCAGGATTCCTAGACGAAGTCTTCCGTTGAGAATCCCAAGGTAAAGTGCTCTCTTCAGTATCTCTAGAGCAAAGATTCTCTATAGAAACGGATTCATCTCTTCTCTGTATAAATTCATGGTATTCGCCTGTGACACTGAGAAAGGCTGTGCAAAATTCTGGAAAATATTATTGTTATTAACAAAATGACTGACTTGCCGTCTAGCAAAAGTTTTTCAAGATTAACCAACCCTCTAATTGCCGAGTACGCAGACTTAAACAGTTCTGTGTTACACTCCCATTTTTCACTTAAGTTTTTTAACTAAGCCATTGTGCTCGTCTCCACGTCCGAATTTCTAGAAAACTAGCCTCCTGACTTCCCCTTCTTACACAATTCTTAAGACTAATCAGTAACGATTCTGTTACAACTTTATAGACAAGAGGGAGCTCATAGCGCATAATGCTGCGCCAGGAAGTTGGCCCATCTCTCTACAAAGACAGAAAAATTTCCTGAATAAATGAAAGCTGTGTCGCTCCTCACTGAACTCAGAGACCTGAGTCCGTGCCAGACTTTTGCCTCCATAGCCTTCTAAAGAGTGACCCATCGGCGAAAAACTAGGTTATTAGGAATTGTGGTTGGACTTTATGGCCCGATTCTGAACGAGCCTTGGTGTTCGTCATGGCATATTATATGAACTCTTAGACTGGAGACTGAAACGCCATATTGCGGGAGGTACTGTGTGCGAATGACTGGTAGGAATGTGACTCCTAGACTCCCTGGCTAAGCACTGCTTGGGTTGTAGCATTGTACCCGCTCCAAGTGGAAACTTCGCTGCATCCCCTCACTCTCCTCTAAAGGCGAGCCGAAGCTGCCAGGGGGTGTGAGGGAGGTGGTGGTTTGACTGAGCACCGAGTCACTGTCCTAAGCCTCTCCCCCTATCCTGTATCATTAAGGATCGAGCTGAGGTACAGAAAATGTTACACGCAAAACTACCAGAAGGAAAGAGATGATGATAACGTCCCATATTCCGAGCAGCGTAGGGAACTATGCGGGAGAACCACACCGCGGAATAGGCAAGGTTGTAGCGGAGGTGGTTTGCCATTGTCTTCCTACGAACCGTAATGGGGATAAATGATGATGGTGAAGACAACACAACAACACCCAGTCATCTCGAGGCAAGGAAATCCCTGACCCCGCCGGGAATCGAACCCGGGACCCCATACGCAGGAAGCGAGTACGTGACCGCAAGACCACGAGGAAAGGAAAGAGAAGGAATTAATATAATAGTGGACGGATTAATGGTAGTCACTGAAGTTACTTAATAATTGCATTTAATATTTATTTTCTGTAAGTGATACAACTCAGACTGTGATGAATTTAAATAAGTTACGAATGAAACATGAGACGTGCCAGTCTAGAAATGGACTGACTCGTATCAATACGGTGTATAGCCCCCTTGTGTGGCTAATGTTTGATAATTTTCTCGAATATCAACTCAACAAAATCATTTAAAAATTTCATGGACGCGGCAGATGGTAGCCTAACTGAAACATTTCTTCTAGGCATTTGTCAGAGAATTGGGTCACTACCTTCTGAAATGGCTTCACGTGTAATATGGACCGATGTGCACAATTTCTTTGCCTGCAAATGTAACTCGCCGAAACTTCTTTCTTCAACTCAGCAACTGAATACTTAGGACCTATCATCGACGCCAGTGGCGCTCGTCCTTTGACGAAACATTTGCAAAGCAATTCAGCAGTTCCCATCTCCTAAGAATCTACATGATCTGCAGTCTCAGACGCAAAAATTTTCTGTTCAATTGGACAAAAGACTGTGACCAAGCGTTTCAAAGACTGAAAAATGCATTGCTTAGTCAATCTTGCCTTATGCACTACAATACGCTCAAAATACTTGTGATTACAGTCGATGCCTCGTCCCATGGCATCGGAGAAGTTTTATGCAAAAATATTGGCAAGAGAGAACGTCCCATTGCGATTTCTTCCAAATCTTTGAATGGTGCTCAATTTAATTATTGTCAGCTGGAGAAGGAAGCCATGTATATAATATATATATAGACCACTTTTTTAGTAATCTGTTGATCCATATTTGAAACCCAATACACTACTGGCCATTACAATTGCTACACCACGAAGATGACGTACTACAGACGCGAAATTTAACCGAGAAGAAGAAGATGCTGTGATATGCAAATGATTAGCTTTTCAGAGCATTCACACAAGGCTGGAGCCGATGGCGACACCTACAACGTGCTGGCGTGAGGAAAGTTTCCAACCGATTTCTCATACACAAACAGCAGTTGACCGGCGTTGCCTGGTAAAACGTTGTTGTGATGCCTCGTGTAAGAAGGAGAAATGCGTACCATCACGTTTCCCACTTTGATAAAAGTCGGATTGTAGCCTATCGCGATTGCGGTTTGTCGTATCGCGACATTGCTGCTCGCGCTGGTCTAAATCCAATGACTGTTAGCAGAATATGGAATCCGTGGGTTCAGGAAGTAATACGAAACGCCGTGATGGATCCCAACGGCCTCATATCACTAGCAGTCGAGATGACAAGGATCTTACCCGCATGGTTGTAACGGATCGTGCAGCCACTTCTCGATCCCTGAGTCAACCGATGGGAACGTATGCAAGACAACAACCAGCTGCACGAGCAGTTCGACGACGTTTGCAGCAGCATGCACTATCAGATCGGAGACCATGGCTGCTTTTATCCTTGATGCTGCATCACAGAGCGCCTGCGATGGTGTACTCAACGACGAACCTGGATGCACGAATGGCAAAACGTCATCTTTTCGGATGAATCCAGGTTCTGTATACAGCATCATGATGGTTGCATCCGTATTTGGCGACATAGCGGTGAACGCACATTGAAAGCGTGTATTCGTCATCGCCATACTGGCGTATCAACCGGTGTGATGGTATGGGGTGCCATTGTTTACACGTCTCGGTCACCTCTTGTTCGCACTGACGGCACTTTGAACAGTGGACGTTACATTTCAGATGTGTTACGACCCGTGGCTCTACCCTTCATTCGATTCCTGCGAAACCCTACATTTCAGCAGGATAATGCACGACCGCATGTTGCAAGTTCTGTACGGGTGTTTCTGGATACAGAGAATGTTCGACTGCTGCCTGGCCAGCACATTCTCTAGATCTCTCACCAATTGAAAACGTCTGGTCAATGGTGGCCGAGCAACTGGCTCGTCACAATACGTCAGTAACTACTCTAGATGTACTGTGGTATCGTGTTGAAGCTGCATGGGGAGCTGTACCTGTACACGCCATCCAAGCTCTGTTTCACTCAATGCCCAGGCGTATCAAGGCCGTTTTTACGGCCACAGGTGGTTTCTCTGGGTACTGATTTCTCAGGATCTATGCACCCAAATTGCGTGAAAATGTAATCACATGTCAGTTCTAGTGTAATATGTTTGACCAATGAATATCTGTTCATCATGTGCATTTCCTCTTGGTGTAGCAATTTTAATGGCCAGTAGTGTATATCACCGATTCTGATTATCATGGTTTTTTGGCAGGTTTACGGGGCTATGTTGCACCTGCTGTCAACGCACAAACCATGTAATTTCCTTAAACCGAGGGCTGCTGATTTGTGATTGATGGCCCACGATAGTCATCTAGATGGGCTCCATTGTATTCATATCAAGCAAATTTCGTGACCAAAACATCAACGTGAGTACACTAGCATGCTCCTCAAACCAGTATAGCACAGTTCTGGCTTTGAGGCGTGGACAGTTATCCTGTTGAGAGATGATATCGCCGGCGGGGAAGACATCAAGCATGAAGGGTTGAAAGTGGCTCACATCTGTCAGCGCGTCTTCGATTATTGCCACAGATCCCATGCGAGTGCAGCAGATTGTCTCCCACATCACACCACTGCTCCCACCAGACTGTTTCGTTGCCGTAGTGCACGTTTCGAACCACCGTTCGCATGGATAACGGCGTTTGTGGAGATGACTATTGACGTAATGTAACAAAAATGTGATCCTAAGAGACGACACGTCTCCATTAATCTATGGTCCAATCTCGACCATGCTTATTGGGCCAGCATCTAAAAACATAGTGGTCGTCTGTTGTGAAGCCCCATTTTCAACAACGTAAGATGAAGGGTGTGTTCGGAATCACTCATGGACGCCACTAGCGTTGTGCCGTTTCAGCAGAGATGCCACAGATCATCACCTGCTTTATAGAGCAGGGAAACCTCCAAACCCGCGTTCAGTGAAGAATGGTGGACATCTAACCACTTATGGCCCAGTGGTAGTTTTGCTGTCGTTCTACAACCTTACATAGATGCCCACTTCAATAGCACGTGAACATTCGATCAGCTAAGCCGCTTTCAAGATACTCGTTCACGGGCTCTAGGTAAAAATAATATCACATTTATCAAAGTCACTTATGTAAGTAGATTTGCCCATTTGCGTCCCCTGTCGTTGCTAGAATTATTCCCTATCTGTCTTTGATCCACTTACACACTTTTCTTGCCATGTCACGTTCGCACGACGCCACCGAGCGACATCCAACTTTGCGGTGGACAGTGGTCCTAATGTTTAGGCTTATCGGTGTATGCTGGCGCCAAATTTTATCGTTGCATGTATGAGACAAAATTTTTCCTGGTAACGGATCATAAACCTTTGACTGCTCTATTTCATCCGTCGAAACAAGTATGCGACCCCATGGCTCAAAAGCTTAGACGGTGATCGCTATTATTATCAAGTTACGGGTACGAAATTCTGTATCGCCCGACGGCGCAACCGCAAACGCCGACACATTGTCTCGTTTACCTGTCGCCACAAATGCCGCATTCGCCACATCGGAAGCTCCTTATTTACGTATTCACTCTTCTGTCTACAAAGCAATGACTTCTTTATTGATTCACGGCGGATCGCACAAGCCACGGCGGATGACCAATAAGTGGATGAACAATAACTACAATTGTGGAGAACATGCATTCGCAAAAGCTGGCCGCGCTTCTAGAAGTGTATTCCCGATCCCTTGGTGCGAAGAGATTTTGTGCGTGATACGATTCTACTTCACACACCTAACGAGCAAACAAGAGTGTTAATACCGTCCTCCTTGCAAACGACAGGTATTTGGCATAGAGGTTACTAGGAACAGTTTCCGCCCCGATAGCTGAATGGGCAACATGAAGGACTGTCGTCCTAAGGGACCCGGGTTCGATTCCCAGTTGGGTCGGGGATTTTCTCCGCTCGGGGACTGGGTGTTGTGTTATCTTCATCATCACTTCATCCCCATCCGGCGCGCAGGTCGTCCAATGTGGCGTCGAATGCAATGAGACCTGCACCAAAGCTGCCGGACCTGCCCTGTAAGGGCAGCTGGGGTGCCAACATTGAACATGGATTGTTTTAGATAAGCAAATACATTGTGTGAAGGTACACTGTCCCCTTGCGTGGACGATCGGGCCGTTACGCGCCACCGTGCGAGGTGGCGCAGTGGTTAGCACACTGGTCTCGCATTCGGGAGGACGACGGTTCAATCCCGTCTCCAGCCATCCTGATTCAGGTTTTCCGTGATTTCCCTAAATCGTTTCAGGCAAATGCCGGGATGGTTCTTTTGAAAGGGCACGGCCGATTTCCTTCCCAATCCTTCCCTAACCCGAGCTTGCGCTCTAATGACCTAGTTGTCGACGGGACGTTAAACACTAACCACCACCACCACCGTTACGCGCCAGGAACTTTTCTCCTGGTCACATTCCAATATCTTATGAAACGCGTCCATATAGACGTTGCTAGCTCTTTTGGAAAATACCTTGGTTGATTACACTAGATGCCTACAGTAAATACCCTCTTTTTAATCAAAATGGATTCTACAAATGCCACCAACACTATCAAGGCACTCGCTTCCGTATTTTCTCCCGAAGGCTTTCAAGAAACAATTTGTTTCTGACAGTGAACCTCCCTTTTCTTCCAAGGAATTTGCACACTTTTGCAGACACAATGAAATACAGCACGTCAGGACAACACAATTGTCGCCAAAGGCTGGCGGTGAGGCTGAACATTTCGTTCCAACGTTCAAGACGAAAACGTCAAAATTTCAAAATTCACTTTCACGTGACGATGACTTACTGATGTTTCTGGGTTCCCGTCGTACCTTGCCTGCTCCTGACGTTGTTGGCAATGAGAGCAAGCATCTCCAGCAGCGAATGTACTTAATTTGGAGCATTCATGGACTTGTAGGGCATCGAAATTTTACGGACGTTACATGAGCTTGCTCTATAACAATTGGACGATACAGTGAGACCACAGAAAATAATAATTATATTAGATCAACAAAAGGCAACTGCAGTTAATCTCATGTACCAAGAACTAACAAAACAATCTCTTCCAATATGGACAATGGCGTAGAACAAACAAGTTAAAGCGAAACGTATTTTGGAGACAAACCAAGCAGGTGGTTAATGATATCGTTAAACTCCCATTTAGCAAGAGAACGGCGAGTTTCAGCGCAGAAAGGGATAAGGCCAGAACACAGAACAACACATTATTACTTTTAACGTAAGTAACGCTGGGACTGAGGGTAAGTGGCTGCACGTTATTAACTGGGCTAGGCTGCAACCTGGCAAGAAAAATAGAAATGTATTCAACTCTAGCGAGACGGTGACTGGCTGAAGCCATACTTGGCACGCGGACGCAACAAGGTGGGGAGATCCACGAGGGCGTTGAGAGCTTTGCTTTCTGCAAAATGAGTAAGATATGAAACTTCCTGGCAGATTAAAACTGTGTGCCCGACCGAGACTCGAACTCGGGACCTTTGCCTTTCACGGGCAAGTGCTCCACCATCTGAGATGGTAGAGCACTTGCCCGCGAAAGGCAAAGGTCCCGAGTTCGAGTCTCGGTCGGGCACACAGTTTTAATCTGCCAGGAAGTTTCATATCAGCGCACACTCCGCTGCAGAGAGAAAATCTCATTTTGAGTAAGATATGCTTCACTTATGATGGTGACAGATTGCAAAAAGGCAGTTAACTTTTCTGCGGGAATTTTTGCAGGCAAAGAAATTGTGCACATCGGTCCAACCCATAGCAGTGTGCAATAGTCATTATTTCGACTAGGGAGAGATTAACTTTCTATGGAACCCAGGAAAGTTGCGACTGAGTGAATTCAGTCAAGGCCAGAGCAGGCAATTAGTGTTTCAGATCCAGCACAGAGACAACGCTGTTGCAGATGCCGCTTGGTGAAGTACCATCGCACATTAGGCCACAGTAAACACTGAGTCTAGATTTTGCTCACTCTAGCTCATGTACGCTTTCACCATTGAATATCAAAAGCTATGATACTAACCTACCCTCATATTGAGTGTATGAGAGTTTTTTCATTGATCTAAACAATAAATTTATTCTCCACCTACTTAGTGCATTGACCAGCTACAACAACATAGATTTAAATGAGCTGATGAGGATTTTAATAATCATTCGTTCCTGTGAAAGAAAACTTTTGATGTGTAGAGATAACGATTTTAATAATCGTCATTTCAATATGTCCAAGAATTAAATATTTTGTTATTGAGTGTCAAAAGTAATTTAATATGGTTGTTGTTTATCAGTTGACCCCTGAAAGCAACAGTTCATATATTATATGTAGAAAAGAAAGAGAATAGCCTTCTTGTCTTTCTAGAATAGACCCCAAACTTTCACTTTTATTAATTCGTGCATTCTAGTTACGTGACAGAAGCATTTCTAATGGTTTTTGTTACAATCCGCTCCTGATATTAGCTGTCTTACAGGGCCAGGGTCATATTTATTTAGAATGTCTGTTTGACACCCTGAGCTTGAGGAGACAGTTCAGATGTTTTGTCCATTTGCACACTAAGTAGTAAGCTAAGTTTGCACACATTAGTTCACTCACTGTGCAGGTACGAAGGTTGGACGTACGATAGACTGATCTCTTTTTTGAGTGATTCCTGTCTAATAACTCTTATAGACTTTCATAGTGACCAGGGCTCGACCACCTTCTGATTAGTCATTGTATTGAAGAGTGACAGATTTATAAATCTTTTGTACCTGTAAACCGGGTGATTTTTTCCACTCTGCACAAACACTAGGGATTAATTGATGTGAGGATACCGAACAAAAAAGTTCTAATGAGCTTGTATCTGGATATGCATCAATCATGCGTTTATTCAGTCATACATTGTTACAGAAACTGTGGTCTAGTACGCACTGTACCATGCAGCTGCAATTAGTCTATGTGTTGAAAATGGCTTCCATGTGCCTCAACACATGCATGTACGTGCCGTAGCATGTTCTGTCTCACATGTTCACATCGGTCAAGTTCCATCCGAAAGAAGGCAGTGTGAATACCCTGCTCCAGTGTCTCCATGCCTGGAATGCGATCTGCATACATGATACTTTTATAACCCGAAATGGCGTAGTTTGAGATTTGGTGAATGAGAAGGCTATGCAACTGGACCCCGTCGTTTGGTCCGTCGACCAGGAAAGAGACGATTGAGAAGTCACCAGACGTTGACGGTGAAGTGGGTTGGAGCACCATCTTGTAACAGCCACGCAACCCTTCGAATCATCACTGGCACTTGTTCCAGCAGGGGAGGCAAAGTCACTCACAAGGAAAGTCGATAGTTTCAGCGTGTTAGGCAACATGGATGGAAGACTGGTTCCAAAATACAGTCGCCAGTGATCCTGGCCGACACATTCCAGCTGCACCGATGATTATGATTTGCTGTCACCAAATCATGGGGCATCTGCAAATTATCCCACAGATGACTGTTACGAAAGTTGAAGATACCACGCCGCATAAAGGTGGCCTCGTCTGTAAATAAGATGAATCACACAAATGCTGGAATCGCGGTTGCCTGGTGACGAAACCACTGACAAAACTGCTCTTGATGTGGAACGTCTGTCGCTAGTAAACCCTGCAGACACTGCATATGATGAGAGTAGTTAAAATTGTCACAGAGAATGTTACACATGGCAGTCTGGCTTAATTTGCATTGACGGGCAAGCTGCCTGGTACTGATACGGCTCTCGCCTTCAGCAGTGTTAATCACTTTTTCCTCCAAGTCTGGTGTCCAAACATTTTGGGTTCGTCCTGCATGATTTCCTGCTTCCTGAAACGACACTGTCTCAGACAAATGGCGAAACACTGTTGGGAGTATTGAATGCCGTGGATGTTGTCGGCGGGGATACGTCTTCTGATTCAACCTTGCTCCCCACAGCCCGTTGCCATTTCCTTTCAGTGTGTAAACACCATATAGGCAAGCTCTCAATTCAAATACGCAACCGTTGAGTACAACGCTGTATCACATCCACTACAAGGTGTGTCAGCAAGAGAAGTGAATAATAACATTAGCAATTACTATGGCAGGAAGGTGCTAGGGCGTGATGTACGAGGAATAGTGCCACCGTCTAGGAGGAAACCATACATACTGTATCTGTGGCTACATGGCACAGCGCGTATTAGACCGCAGTCTCGGAAACAAGTATGATTGAATAAATGGTCTCTACCATGAAAACCATGCATTTCCCTTCATACGTTCATTACATCTTTTTTGTTCAGAATCCTCTCATCGGCATATCCCTAGAGTTTGTACACGGTGGGAACAATCGCCCTGAATATTTCTACATTCAGATCTACTGTTACCAACTGATGCTGCCACTTCAGCAACAAATTTATGTATTATTTTCACTATTAGCGCATTGCGTGCAGGGAAGAAATGACTGCCGGCCGGTGTGGCTGAGCGGTTCTAGGCTCTTCAGTCTGGAACCGCGCGACCGCTACGGTCGCAGGTTCGAAACCTGCCTCGGGCATGGATGTGTGTGATATCCTTGGGTTAGTTAGGTTTACGTAGTTCTAAGTTCTAGGGGACTGATGACCTCAGATGTTAAGTTCCATAGTGCTCACAGCTATTTGAACCATTTTTGAAGAAATGACTTTTCTGGTCGGATGTTCTCTGTAGACAATCGTGTTTTTGTTTATAGAGTTTACTTCCTGGGTAGCACTTGAAAAATACAGTCCAAATTATTAAGGTGTTGTTTCGGTGTTTGTCCAGAGACAATGATGTCGTCAAGCTGCTTAATACAAGAAAGCGTCTTGGGCGTTACTAGTTCGAGAAATTTTTGAAACAAGATACACTCCTGGAAATTGAAATAAGAACACCGTGAATTCATTGTCCCAGGAAGGGGAAACTTTATTGACACATTCCTGGGGTCAGATACATCACATGATCACACTGACAGAACCACAGGCACATGGACACAGGCAACAGAGCATGCACAATGTCGGCACTAGTACAGTGTATATCCACCTTTCGCAGCAATGCAGGCTGCTATTCTCCCATGGAGACGATCGTACAGATGCTGGATGTAGTCCTGTGGAACGGCTTGCCATGCCATTTCCACCTGGCGCCTCAGTTGGACCAGCGTTCGTGCTGGACGTGCAGACCGCGTGAGACAACGCTTCATCCAGTCCCAAACATGCTCAATGGGGGACAGATCCGGAGATCTTGCTGGCCAGGGTAGTTGACTTACACCTTCTAGAGCACGTTGGGTGGCACGGGATACATGCGGACGTGCATTGTCCTGTTGGAACAGCAAGTTCCCTTGTCGGTCTAGGAATGGTAGAACGATGGGTTCGATGACGGTTTGGATGTACCGTGCAGTATTCAGTGTCCCCTCGACGATCACCAGTGGTGTACGGCCAGTGTAGGAGATCGCTCCCCACACCATGATGCCGGGTGTTGGCCCTGTGTGCCTCGGTCGTATGCAGTCCTGATTGTGGCGCTCACCTGCACGGCGCCAAACACGCATACGACCATCATTGGCACCAAGGCAGAAGCGACTCTCATCACTGAAGACGACACGTCTCCATTCGTCCCTCCATTCACGCCTGTCGCGACACCACTGGAGGCGGGTTGCACGATGTTGGGGCGTGAGCGGAAGACGGCCTAACGGTGTGCGGGACCGTAGGCCAGCTTCATGGAGACGGTTGCGAATGGTCCTCGCCGATACCCCAGGAGCAACAGTGTCCCTAATTTGCTGGGAAGTGGCGGTGCGGTCCCCTACGGCACTGCGTAGGATCCTACGGTCTTGGCGTGCATCCGTGCGTCGCTGCGGTCCGGTCCCAGGTCGACGGGCACGTGCACCTTCCGCCGACCACTGGCGACAACATTGATGTACTGTGGGGACCTCACGCCCCACGTGTTGAGCAATTCGGCGGTACGTCCACCCGGCCTCCCGCATGCCCACTATACGCCCTCGCTCAAAGTCCGTCAACTGCACATACGGTTCACGTACACGCTGTCGCGGCATGCTACCAGTGTTAAAGACTGCGATGGAGCTCCGTATGCCACGGCAAACTGGCTGACACTGACGGCGGCGGTGCACAAATGCTGCGCAGCTAGCGCCATTCGACGGCCAACACCGCGGTTCCTGGTGTGTCCGCTGTGCCGTGCGTGTGATCATTGCTTGTACAGCCCTCTCGCAGTGTCCGGAGCAAGTATGGTGGGTCTGACACACCGGTGTCAATGTGTTCTTTTTTCCATTTCCAGGAGTGTAGATGCGGAAGCTCTTCTGCAAGGTAGGTGTTGGTACTGAAACAAGTCGATATGAGTATTCACAACAAAAATTTTCTTTCTATCTTTGCTGAATGGTAATTGAAGATAAGCTTCTACAAGGTCCTTTTTTGAGGAGAACTGTCCTCTTGCTAGGCGATAAAAAAATTTCCTACCTAAATGGGAGCGGGTAGGATGTCTGTGAGTTTATCGTGTGTTTGAAATCCGCACAAACACAAATCTTCCCATTTGGTTCACTAACGACAACTGGTGACCATTGAATTGCTGAACAAGATTCTAAGACACCAGCTGATTCCGGGCCCTGAATTTCTGTATCCACGTCGTTACGTAACGCATGCGGTATGGGGTGTGCACTGCAAAGTTTGGGTTACACGTTGTCTTTCGTCGTAATGTGAGCGTGAAAATATCTAGTATATCCTAGAGTACCGTAGAACAAATATTGATACTTGTCACAGAGATGTTGAACTTTGGCATGGGAGACGTTTGGGTCAATGGCATGCATATTGTCATAGGTCTAATCCAGAGGAATCTATCGCGTCCACGGAGCCGGCCGCTGTGACCGAGTGGTTCTAGGCGCTTCAGTCCGGAACTGCACTGCTACTACAGTCGCAGGCTCGAAACCTGCCTCGGGCATGGCTGTGTGTGTATGCTGTCCTTAGGTTGGTTAGGTTTAAATAGTTCTTAGGGGACTAACGACCTCAGATGTTAAGTCCCATAGTGATTAGAGCCATTTGAACCATACGAATCGCGTCCACAGCCAAAATATTTGGTCTCATGCATGAGCGGACTACAGTAAAGGACTTTCTTATTCGCGTTATTGTATTTTGCAGGTAAGCGGCACGTTCCAAGGCCTGAAAGTCTGTCACCATTATAGGCGGTGAGATACCTACTTGATGTCTGCAAAGATGGTTGGCCAATTTTTTCGTAAGTATCTAAGTTAAGAAACGAGACAGAAGTTCTGGTCTCTAGTTGAAAAGACACTGACTGGTTACAAATTTGCAACGTATTCCACAGTTTGCGGTGTCTTCTCTGAATACAATTGTCCATTCCGTGGTGCGGAAACTTTTCTGTCTCCACTTGCACATTAGAGCGCTTTCTCGAATTTCGAGATTGGGAGAGCCTTTTTGAAGTGTGTATGTAGTTCTCGTATTAAACACAAGTGTGTGCGCATTCTCTGCGACTTTGCCTGTCTCATTTTTGAGCAGGAGGAGGCGTAGAATCTGAACCTGAAATGATATTGATTTCCAGCCGTTCCAGCTCTGGTTTATTCCTGCGTAAAACAGAGGGCCTTTCTAGTCTTTTGCAGGCAGACCGATTTTGTATGTCCGGTGCGCTGGCAAAAATTGCATTCAGCTTGTATGAAGGAACAGTTCTTTTCATCTTGCACGACATAGCCTTCCACACATGACTTTGTTTCGCGCAGAGACAGGGCAATGTAATTCTCGATGCGCCGGCGGGGCAAACGTTGTATGTAGGGTGTCCGGCCACGGTAATGCGGTGCTGGCTTGCGAGTGCTGGGGACTGGACTGTGCCTTGTACACGGGCTGTTTGTCCAAAGTGAAACGATAACTGGCTCACAGAAATCTTGCTGGGCTAAATCTTGAGCTTCGTGTGCATCGATAAATTTAAGCACTTTACTGAAGCTAAGGTTGCGATGATCCAGAATTTCGGCACTCACTCTCCTATTTAATAGATTCTGAATAATAGCATCGCGAAGTATTTCGTCCTGATAAGCTGCGTGGAATGTCAGATCCCTTTATCGGGCAGGTAGATTAGAAAGTCTAAAAAGGGAAATGGATAGGTTAAAGTAGTTAGATATAGTGGGAATTAGTGAAGTTTAGTGGCAGGAGGAACAAGACCTTTGGTCAGATGAATAGTTGTTGTTGTTGTGGTCTTCAGTCCTGAGACTGGTTTGATGCAGCTCTCCATCCTACTTTATCCTGTGCAAGCTTCTTCATCTCCCAATACGTACTACAGCCTACATCTTCTGAATCTGTTTAGTGTATTCATCTCTTGGTCTCCCTCTATGATTTTTACCCTCCACGCAACCCTCCAATACTAAACTGGTGATCTCTTGATGCCTCAGAACATGTCCTACCAACCAATCCCTTCTTCTTGTCAAGTTGAGCCACAAACTCCTCTTCTCCCCAATCCAATTCAAAACTTCCTCATTAGTTACGTGATCTACCCATCTAATCTTCAGCATTCTTCTGTAGCACCACATTTCGAAAGCTTCTATTCTCTTCTTGTCCAAACTATTTATCGTCCATGTTTCACTTCCATACATGGCTACACTCCATACAAGTACTTTCAGAAACGACTTCCTGACATTTAAATCTATACTCGATGTTAACAAATTTCTGCTGTTCCAAGTCCTTTGCTGTCTCTGATAGAATTACAATGTCATCGGCGAATCTCAAAGGTTTTATTTCTTCTCCATGGATCTGAATGCCTACTCTGAATTTTTCTTTTGTTTCATTTACTGCCTGCCCAATATACAGATTGAATAACATTGGGGAGAGACTACAACCTTTTCTCACTCCTTTCCCAACCACTGCTTCCGTTTCATGTCCCTCGGCTCTTCTAACTGCCATCTGGTTTCTGTGGAAATTGTAAATAGCCTTTCGCTCCATGTATTATATAATTTATTTGATACCTTGTAGTATCTCCACGATTCTTCCATGTATACAACCTTCTTTTATGATTCTTGAACCTAGTGTTAGCTATGATTAAGTTATGCTCTGTGCAAAATTCTACGACCGAGCGAGGTGGCGCAGTGGTTAGCTCACTGGACTCGCATTCGGGAGGACGACGGTTCAATCCCGTCTCCGGCCACCCTGATTTAGGTTTTCCGTGATTTCCCTAAATCGTTTCAGGCAAATGCCGGGATGGTTCCTTTGAAAGGGCACGGCCGATTTCCTTCCCAATCCTTCCCTAACCCGAGCTTGCGCTCCGTCTCTAATGACCTCGTTGTCGACGAGACGTTAAACACTACCCACCACCACCAAAATTCTACCAGGCGGCTTCCTCTTTCATTTCTTACATCCAATCCAGATTCACCTACTATGTTTCCTTCTCTCCCTTTTCCTACACTCGAATTACAGTCACCCATGACTATTGAATTTTCGTCTCCCTTCACTACCTGAACAATTTCTTTTAACTCATCATACATTTCATCGGTTTCTTCATTATCTGCAGAGATAGTTGGCATATAAATTTGTACTGCTGTAGTAGGCATGGGCTTAGTGTCTACCTTGGCCACAATAATGCGTTCACTAAGCTGTTTGTAGTGGCTTACCCGCACTCCCATTTTTTTTATTCATTATTAAACCTACACCTGCATTACCCCTATTTGGTTTTGTATTTATAACCCTGTATTAATCTAACCCCCCCCCCCCCCACCTCCTCCCCATGAACCATAGACCTTGCCGTTGGTGGGGAGGTTTCCGTGCCTCAGCGACACACATAGCCGTACCGTAGGTGCAACCACAACGGAGGGGTATCTGTTGAGAGGCCAGACAAACGTATGGTTCCTGAAGAGGGGCAGCAGCCTTTTGTGTAGTTGCAGGGGCAACAGTCTGGATGATTGACTGAACTGGCCTTGTAACATTAACCAAAACAGCCTTGCTGTACTGGTACTGCGAACGGCTGAGAGCAAGGGGAAACTACGGCCGTAATTTTTCCCGAGGGCATGCAGCTTTACTGTATAGATAAATGATGATGGCGTCCACTTGGGTATAATATTCCGGAGGTAAAATATCCCCCATTCGGATCTCTGGACGGGGACTACCCAGGAGGACGTCGATATCAGGAGAAAGAAAACTGGCGTTCAACGGATCGGAGGTGCCCTTAATCGAGCAGGTAGATAGGTAGATTAGAAAATTTTAAAAGGGAAATGGATAAGTTAAAGTTAGATATAGTGGGAATTAGCGAAGTTCGGTGGCAGGAGGAACCAGACTTTTGGTCAGGTGAATACAGGGTTATAAATACAAAATCAAATAGGGGTAATGCAGGAGTAGGTTTTAATAATGAATAAAAAAATAGGAGTTCGGGTAAGCTACTACAAACAACATAGTGAACGCATTATTGTGGCCAAGATAGACACGAAGCCCACGCTTAGAACAGTAGTACAAGTTTATACGCCAACTATCTCTGCAGATGACAAAGAAATTGATGAAATATACTCGCTTTCGGGAGGACGACAGTACAATCCCGTCTCCAGTTATCCTGATTTAGGTTTTCCGTGATTTCCCTAAATCGTTTCAGGCAAATGCTGGGATGGTTCCTTTGAAAGGGCACGGCCGATTTCCTTCCTAATCCTTCCCTAACCCGAGCTTGCGCTCCGTCTCTAATGACCTCGTCGTCGACGGGACGTTAAACACTAACCACCACCACCACTACTAGAAGATATCAGATAGATTATATAATGGTAAGACAGAGATTTAGGAACCAGGTTTTAAATTGTAAGACATTTCCAGGGGCAGATGTGGACTCTGACCACAATCTATTGGTTATGAACTGTAATTTAAAACTGAAAAAACTGCAAAAAGGTGGGAATTTGAAGAGATGGGATCTGGATAAACTGAAAGAACCGGAGGTTGTAGAGAGTTTCAGGAAGAGCATAAAGGAACAATTGACATACATGGGGGAAAGAAATACAGTAGAAGAAGAATGGATAGCTTTGAGGGATGAAGTGGTGAAGGCAGCAGAGGATCAAGTAGGTAAAAAGACGAGGGCTAGTAGAAATCCTTGGGTGACAGAAGAAATACTGAATTTAGTTGATGAAAGGAGAAAATATAAAAATGCAGTGAATGAAGCAGGCAAAAAGGAATACAAACGTCTCAAAAATGAGATTGACAGGAAGTGCAAAATTGCTAAGCAGGCATGGCTAGAGGGCAAATGTAAGGATGTAGAGGCTTACCTCACTAGGGATAAGATAGATACTGCCTACAGGAAAATTAAAGAGACCTTTGGAGAAAAGAGAACCACTTGCACGAATATCAAGAGCTCAGATGGAAACCCAGTTGTAAGCAAAGAAGGGAAAGCAGAAAGGAGTATATAGAGGGTCTATACAGGGGTGATGTTCTTGAGGACAATATTATGGAAATGGAAGAGGAGGTAGACGAAGATGAAAAGGGAGATATGATACTGCGTGAAGAATTTGATAAAGCTCTGAAAGACCTAAGTCGAAACAAGGCCCCGGGAGTAGACAACATTCCATTAGAACTACTGACAGCCTTGGGAGAGTCAGTCCTGGCAAAACTCTACCATCTGGTGAGCATAATGTATGAGACAGGCTAAATACCCTCAGACCTCAAGAAGAATATAATAATTCCAATCCCAAAGAAAGCAGGTTTTGACAGATGTGAAAATTACCGAACTGTCAGTTTAATAAGTCACGGCTGCAAAATACTAACGCGAATTCAGTACAGACGAATGGAAAAACTGGTAGAAGCCGACCACGGGGAAGATCAGTTTGGATTCCGTAGAAATATGGGAACACGTGAGGTAATACTGACCCTACGACTTAACTTAGAAAATAGAATAAGAAAAGGCAAGCCTACGTTTCTAGCATTTGTAGACTCGGAGAAAGCTTTTGACAATGTTGACTGGAATAATCTCTTTCAAATTCTGTAGGTAGCAGGGGTAAAATATAGGGAGCGAAAGGCTATTTACAATTTGTACAGAAACCAGATGGCAGTTATAAGAGTCGAGGGACATGAAAGGGAAGCAGTGGTTGGGAAGGGAGTGAGACAGGGTTGTATCCTCTCCCCGATGTTATTCAAACTGTATATTGAGCAAGCAGTAAGGGAAACAAAAGAAAAATTACGAGTAGATTAAAATCCATGGAGAAGAAATAAAAACTTTAAGGTTCGCTGATGACATTGTAATTCTGTCACAGACAGCAAAGGACTTGGAAGAGCAATTGAACGGAATGGACAGTGTCTTGAGAGGATGATATAAGATGAACATCAACAAAAGCAAAACGAGCATAATGGAATGTAGTCGAATTAAGTCGGCGGTCGAAGCCGCAAGAACCAGCACGCAGCACAAGGTATATACTTGTAGTCAACAAGTTACATCAACATCTAAACTCCGAAAGCCACCTAATGATGTATGGTGGATGGTACTTTGTGTACCTCCGTCATTGTTCCCCATTTTCATTTCGAATCCTAAATGGTACACAAGAGGAACGACTGTTGGTAATAAGTGGAATGTATTTGCAGTTGCGAATATGGACAACCATAATACGTGTGATGGATAGAGGACAACGGAAGTTTGTTCCAGCCGTGGACTCCAACCCATATTTCCCACTTATTGGAGCCGCCGCCTTACCATTAAGCTATCCGACCACGACTCACGGGCAGACCCAGACTTCCATATGTCGTTAACCACGCGTCTACAACGTATACTCGTACATCCATTATGAATATTCCCGTACAAGGAGTACGATATTGTGGTGCCTGTGTCCTTCAGGGAATATCATATTGCAGTGCTTGTGTTATTCCAAATTACGATAAAATGTTCCTGAAGACATGCATATATGTTGACGGTCAAATGCCTGTTCCTACATCAATTGTTGATCCTCTGTAGGACCTCCTGGAATTCGCTACAGTTTTCAGTATTGGTATTCCTGTATATACCACAGCTTATCTCACCAGGGGTAAAATAGATACTGCTCACAGGAAAATTAAAGAGACCTTTGGAGCAAGGAGAACCACTTGCATGAATATCAAGAGCTCAGATGGCAACCCAGTTCTAAGCAAAGAAGAGAAGGCAGAAAGGTGGATGGAGTATATAGAGGGTCTATACAAGGGCGACGTACTTGAGGACAGTATTATGGAAATGGAAGAGGATGTAGATGAAGATGAAATGGGAGATATGATACTGCGTAAAGAGTTTGACAGAGCACTGAAAGACCTGAGTCCAAACAAGGCCCCCGGAGTAGACAACATTCCATTAGAACTACTGACAGCCTCGGGAGAGCCAGTCCTGACAAAACTCTACCATCTGGTGAGCAAGATGTACGTGACAGACGAAATACCCTCAGACCTCAAGAAGAATATAATAATTCCAATCCCAAAGAAAGCAGGTGTTGACAGATGTGAAAATTACCGAACTATCAGTTTAATAAGTCACGGCTGCAAAATACTAACGCGAGTTCAGTACAGACGAATGGAAAAACTGGTAGAAGCCGACCACGGGGAAGATCAGTTTGGATTCCGTAGAAATGTTGGAACACGTGAGGCAATACCGACCCTACGACTTATCTTAGAAGATAGATTAAGGAAAGGCAAACCTACGTTTCAAGCATTTGTAGACTTAGAGAAAGCTTTTGACAATGTTGATTGGAATGCTCTTCAAATTCAAATGGCTCTGAGCACTATGGGACTCAACTGCTGAGGTCATTAGTCCCCTAGAACTTAGAACTAGTTAAACCTAACTAACCTAAGGACATCACAAACATCCATGCCCGAGGCAGGATTCGAACCTGCGACCGTAGCGGTCTTGCGGTTCCAGACTGCAGCGCCTTTAACCGCACGGCCACTTCGGCCGGCTGGAATGCTCTCTTTCAAATTCTGAAGGTGGCAGGGGTAAAATACAGGGATCGAAAGGCTATTTACAATTTGTACAGAAAGCAGATGGCAGTTATAAGAGTCGAGGGGCATGAAAGGGAAGCAGTCGTTGGGAAGGGAGTGAGACAGGGTTGTAGCCTATCCCCAATGTTATTCGATCTGCATATTGAGCAAGCAATAAAGGAAACAAAAGAGAAGTTCGGAGTAGGTATAAAAATCCATGGAGAAGAAATAAAAACTTTGAGGTTCGCCGACGACGTTGTAATTCTGTCAGAGACAGTAAAGGACTTGGAAGAGCAGCTGAACGGAATGGACAGTGTCTTGAAAGGAGGGTATAAGATGAACATCAACAAAAGCAAAACGAGGATAATGGAATGTAGTCGAATTAAGTCGGGTGATGTTGAGGGTATTAGATTAGGAAATGAGACGCTTAAAGTAGTAAAGGAGTTTTGCTATTTGGGGAGCAAAATAACTGACGATGGTCGAAGTAGAGAGGATATAAAATGTAGACTGGCAATGGCAAGGAAAGCGTTTCTGAAGAAGAAAAATTTGTTAACATCGTGTATAGATTTAAATGTCAGGAAGTCGTTTCTGAAAGTATTTGTATGGAGTGTAGCCATGTATGAAAGTGAAACGTGGACGATAAATACTTTAGACAAGAAGAGAATAGAAGCTTTCGAAATCTGGTGCTACAGAAGAATGCTGAAGATTAGATGGGTAGATCACATAACTAATGAGGAGGTATCGAATAGAATTGGGGAGAAGAGGAGCTTGTGGCACAACTTGACTAGAAGAAGGGATCGGTTGGTAGGACATGTTCTTCGACATCGAGGGATCACCAATTTAGTATTGGAGGGCAGCGTGGAGGGTAAAAATCGTAGAGGGAGACCAAGAGATGAATACAGTAGGTACTGGGGGATGAAGAAGCTTGCACAGGATAGAGTAGCATGGAGAGCTGCATCAAACTACTCTCAGGACTGAAGACCACAACAACAACAACAACCGCAGCGTCATCCACGAGCTGCCTCATGGAGCATCCTAAGATTCTACAACGCCGTTTACATATATTGCGAGCGGTATTATAACACTCGTCAACGGAATTGCCGCAGTGGTAACACCGCTTCCCGTCAGATCACCGAAGTTAAGCGCTGTCGGGCTGGGCCAGCACTTGGATGGGAGACCATCCTGGCTGCCGAGCGCTGTTGGCAAGCGCGGTGCACTGGGCCATTGTGAGGCAAACTGAGGAGCTACTTGATTGAGAAGTAGGTGTCGGAAACTGACATACAGCTGGGAGAGCGGTGTACTGACCACATGCCCCTCCATATCAGCATCCAGTGACGCCTGTGGGCTTAGGATGACAAGGCGGCCGGTCGGTACCATTGGGCCTTCATGGGCTGTTCGGGAGGAGTTTAGTTTAGTTTTATTATAACACTTACCGGACTTAGGTCTCAAGATCTATCTCCGTGAAGAACGACATGCTGAAGTGTACCTGTAAGTAACTTTTCGATCTAATTACACAGATGATAGGATGATCTGTGGGATACTTTGTTGTTAATAAGGTGACAGTCGTGCCGGATGCCGCTACATCTGTGATGCGGCTCATCACTAATTCCTAGATTCTTTGCACACAGCAGTGGCGCCACCGACAGGCCGTGCTGGGTATGCTGAAGCTGGGAGAGGCAGTCCGGGAGGAGTTGGAAGTGGCGCGAGATGTGTCTGTCGCCGGGCCCGAAGTGGAGGGCGGAATGATGGAGTGAGCTACCGTGTCGCTGTATGGCGGCTGAGCCATGTTAGAAGGTTGTTGGTTTGGCTCTAGTAACACTGACGGAATGGGAGACGACTACAAGCGGTAGTGCATGAATTTTGCAGGAGAAACTCCCGCAAGAGGAGCGTTATTTCTGTCTAGTTGCATCTAGATTTCCAACCGAGTTTTACGATACGTTCTTCTGTGCTAAAGCGTCGAATATTTTAAGCTCCACGAGATGTTAATCGACAGTTCTGTTCCCGTCGTCCGCGTATCTGTCAATTGTAGCTATCAGACCGTTATTTCAAATAACTCACAATTAGTAACTGTGCTCGAGGGCATCACCTCCGGTGCGCGTGCAAATGGTCTTTCTCTGATAGTTGTTACAACTCGTATCCTTTGGATATTTTGTGCAAGGGCCTAACACTTACATTGTGTGTAACTGGGTATGGGGTACGTCAATTGTGGTGGTTCCTTTAATGTGTGCGATGTACTGTTGGCCAAATTTTGGGTGATTTTAAACTAGCAGCAATTCCTTTAAAGCTAAATTTAATAAATTTGGACAGCAGCGGTGTGGAAGTCGTAAAAATCGAGTCCAGCACTCTCGCATCTGTGAAACATAAGATGACATTTTGTCTTAGCAATATGCAACTATTTCAGGAAGTAAAATAATTTATTTACAGATTGAGGCCTTACAGTATATCATGTAATGTGACCATGTCCATCTCAATCGTGAACCTGAAACAGTGACGTATGTCGGTTGAATATTGCGCTGACCTGTAACGGGCATTAGATGTACACTAAAACGTCGGACCAATATCTCGGATGCCGAACAGCTAATGAATGTATTGTTAGTTGTTATTATATTCGTCTTAGTTGACGGATTATGCTTTCGACAGTTACTTTACTTGTTGCTGAATGGCACCTCCATTATTACTTATTAGCGTACGGTTTTCAAATGGTTCAAATGACTCTGAGTCCCGTAGAACTGAGAACTACTTAAACCTAACTAACCTAAGGACATCACACACATCCAAGCCCGAGGCAGGATTCGAACCTGCGACCGGTCGCGCGGTTCCAGACTGTAGCGCCTAGATCCGCTCGGCCACCGCGGCCGGCGTACGGTTTTCAATATAATGATTCTAGAGTCGTAATTTTGTTAAAGTAAGCCATCTTCTGACCTTAAACTTTTTGTATTCGAATTATATTTCGGAACTAATTTGTATACAGCCACAGTTAAATTTGATTGATATGAATGGCAACTGAATACCTTTTAATCCTTTGACTAATTCGATTGTTCAATGCTGCTTTAAAAATATGTTTTGGCTATTGCGTGGAGTACCAGCGAAATTGTGGCTCTGTTGAATACAGTGGCCGTTAAGTGCCTAAACCTTGAATTAACTTTTATCATTTGTGGTTTATTATATTTAATCAGTATAGATATTTGGCTGCTTTTACCTCTTCTTAAAATTCAGTAAAGCCTCACCTGTACGGCCTCTCTATTTTAAATCAGGTATTTTGCGGGTCCGTGGAGTTTGGATTTAACGATAAAAGATTTTTAACGTTTTTAAAGAGTTGCTTTCGTAAATTTACAAAACTTGATCAAGAAAAGAGAGTATTTACTCAGAAATGTAATGTCTATTTCTAATATCTTTGTTTGAATAAATGTATCAAAGTGTCATTTTGCGCCTTATCCACCCTTCACACCCCTAAGCGATATACTCTCATTGTCTTCAACGGAAGACGAAATTGCCTATTTGAAATGATTATAATCTTTTAATCACGTTTGTACCTTATCCGCCTGCTTCCTCTACACAGTTTGCATAGTAACGACGTTCATACAGAAATACACTTAGATATCTCGTTACTGCTCGTCTCCTGATCCTTACATCATTTACCTTTGCTTTAGGGTTTATTATTATGTTCCCTTTGTGCAGGAGGCACGTTGTTTTTTTTGAGGTGCTAGCGTTAGTTTAACACTTCGATACCAGCCCTCAAGCTGGTGGAGGGCCGCATTACATTTGTCTTCCTTAGTTCTTCCCGAGTCACCACTTACAAAAAGCAGCACATCACCTGCAGATGCCACCAGTCCGCTTACGTTACCGCCGTCATGTAACTTCTATAGTATGGCCCCGGGGCCCGCCCGGCTACCCGCCCGGTCTAACGCGCTGCTTCCAGAGCGGGAGGCGTGCCAATCCCCGAGCTCCAGTGTGCCGGCCAGCTTGTGGATGGTTTTTAAGACGGTTACCCATCTTCCTGGGAGATTGCGGGATGCTTCTCCTTGTTCCGCCTCAGTTACATTACGTCGGCGATTGCTGCGTGAACACCGTCTCCATCTGTGCTTATACCATAATTACTCTAACAAGCAAACACTGGAGTTACACTCGTCTGGTATGAGACGTTCCCGGAGGGGGAGGGGGGGGGCACTGGGGGTCGAACCGTACAATAACTAGGGTTCGGTGTGGGGCGGCGGTGAGGTGGGTGGACTGCTGTGGCCTATTGTGGGGTTGTGAACCACTGAGGGCTACGGTGGGACGAAGCCTCTCCGTCCCCGGTTGAATACACAATAGCTCCAGTACTACATCCCAAAACGTTAGAGAAGCGCGTCGACCTTGGAATTAATCTCTCAGGCAATCAAAATAAAAATATAAATGACGTGTGACTAGGGCCTCCAGTTGGGTAGACCGTTCACCAGGCGCAAGTCTTTCGATCTGACTCCACGTCGACGAATTGCGCGTCGGTGGGGATGAAATGGTGATATTTAAGACACCAACAACACCCAGTCCCTGAGCAGAGAAAATCTCCGACCCAGTCGGGAATCGAACAAGGCCCTTACGATTGACATTCTGTCGCTCTGACCACTCACCTACCAGGGTCAGACCTCACGTAATTATACAGTGCTTCGAGACACTCCAAATCCCTTAGGCGACCAAAGAAAGACGGCCACCATAGGTTATCGAAAGCGCCCACAATGTCAATCAACATCGCTACACTGTACGTAGAAGGAGCATCTGTCGCTAGCAAGATCGCCTTATTAACAGCGTCTTCAGCCGACTTGTCTTTTCTAAACCTGTACTGGTGGGGGCTCGTCCCGTGTAGCATTCTGTGATCTTGTAACCTTTTGCATAATGCTTTTTGGAATACCTTGCTGAGAATGTTCAGAAGACAAATTAGTCTGTAATATATGCGTATCGTTGCATCTTTATTTTTACCTTTTACTAATTATTACCACTTCATCTTTCTTCTACGGTGCAGAGACCCTTCCTTGCATGAGACACTCATAGTACAGGTCGCACAAGTAACTATCTAACCGGTAACATAAGGCTTCTGTTACTTCGGCGGGGATACCATCCGGTCCTGGAGAATATTTTCCTTTTCAGCCTTAAAGTTATTTGTCTAATTTCTTCTTGAGCGGCAAAGTACACAACTTTATTGTTTAGGTATTTTTCCATAACATTATCCGTAACCTACGCTGACCATACGTCTCACCTTCTTGTCCTTGGTCACAAAGTAGTGTTTCCATAAGCAGGACAACTGTCAGTTCCTAATGAGCGTGGGTAAGACTGCTGGTGATCGTATTTTCCCGCAGATTATTTTATATGGTACGCCTCAGTACACACGTTACTACAACCAGCTCTTGTTACATACACTATGGTCAAAACATAAATAATTTTCTGAAAGCTCATTATAGTTGAAATACTTTCGATATCATCTTTACGCTCATCATGTACTTTGGCATTCTCAGTAGGACACAGAAATTCTTTCTTGAAAGTTGCCCGAAACTTATCCAATGTTTCATTCCTGTATAAGAATTTAAATCCCCATTCATGAGCTTAATCTCTTACATGTCCAACAACAACTCTGATCTTTTACGTCCCTAAATCTTCACAGAAGATATTCGCCTTCTTTATGCTATGACAGCAGCATTTCTCATCCTTCCGGTTGTAATGTATGTAAATAGTTTATATTACGTAGATAAACCTACAATACGGTCATATTACTGAGATAAAAATACGATCCGAACAAAAATGTAGAGTAAATGCAAAAAAAAAAAAAAAAAAAAAAAAAAGATGCGGGCACAAGTTTCATGGCAAATAGCAGCTTTAAAACCTAGAAAACTTCGAGTATCTCTCAGTGTTTACATATTGCTTTTTAAAAAAGGTTGCTTGTCAAATAGCGCCTGGGCAGCAAAATATTTTCGCCTAGTTTAACAGTGCATGACTGAACAATACTGTACCTCTTCAAAGTAGTTGCAAAGTAAGTCACAAGAACCATGTGAACAACCACACGATTAAATAGTAGAAATAATGCACAGAGAAGGTACCATCGGCCATTATATAACGTGAAACTATCATTATAATGTATCTTCTAGTAAACCTTCCGGGATGTAAGGTCGTGGTCCATGAAACTCTTCAGCTCCCAACGTTTCGTCCAGAGCTGCGCTGGACATCTTCAGAGGGGTGTTTCTCCTCCGGTGAGTCTTGCCGACTGACGGGTCGGACGTCTGAGAGCGACTTACATATCGTAGAAAGTGGGCGTGGCCAGAGTTACACGTGATATCCAGAGATAATCTTTGTCAGAGATAAAACTTAACTTTTAACTATCGCTCGTAATCTCGTCACGGATAAAACTGTCTAGCAATTCTGTAGTGCTACTGTCCAAATATCACTAAGTTTCATGCTCTCTTCTTTCCGATTAAAATTATCCCTATGTTTATATATTTCAATTGCTTCTCTACAAAGCCGTGGGTAATAGTTCGTCGTCGTAGATAAAATTTTTGTTTCGGGAAACTTCACTTGATGATTTCCTGACTGAAAAGCGTGTTCTGCTACAGCCGATTTATCTGTTTTTCCTAATCGGCAAAGACTTCTGTGTTCTTTTAACCGTGTATTTACGCTTCTTTTTGTTGTTCCAATATAAACTTTACCACATGTACATGGAATTTTATATACGCCACTGGCTGATAGAGGAGCACGTTTATCTTTTACAGACCGGAGAACATGACAAATTTTCTTCGTTGGTAAAAAAACAGGTCTAATATCATGTTTACTTAAAATCTTTCCAATCTGATCCGTTACTTTCTTTATAAAAGGGAGAGAGACTGTATTCTTCCATCGTTCTTCAGGCTTGCCCTTAGACTTTTTGCTGTTTGGGTGCAGAATTCTGCTTACTTCTTTCTTTGAGTAGCCATTTTTCTCAAAAGCGTGCTTTATACACTCCTGGAAATTGAAATACGAACACCGTGAATTCATTGTCCCAGGAAGGGGAAACTTTATTGACACATTCCTGGGGTCAGATACATCACATGATCACACTGACAGAACCACAGGCACATAGACACAGGCAACAGAGCATGCACAATGTCGGCACTAGTACAGTGTATATCCACCTTTCGCAGCAATGCAGGCTGCTATTCTCCCATGGAGACGATCGTAGAGATGCTGGATGTAGTCCTGTGGAACGGCTTGCCACGCCATTTCCACCTGGCGCCTCAGTTGGACCAGCGTTCGTGCTGGACGTGTAGACCGCGTGAGACGACGCTTCATCCAGTCCCAAACATGCTCAATGGGGGACAGATCCGGAGATCTTGCTGGCCAGGGTAGTTGACTTACACCTTCTAGAGCACGTTGGGTGGCACGGGATACATGCGGACGTGCATTGTCCTGTTGGAACAGCAAGTTCCCTTGCCGGTCTAGGAATGGTAGAACGATGGGTTCGATGACGGTTTGGATGTACCGTGCACTATTCAGTGTCCCCTCGACGATCACCAGTGGTGTACGGCCAGTGTAGGAGATCGCTCCCCACACCATGATGCCGGGTGTTGGCCCTGTGTGCCTCGGTCGTATGCAGTCCTGATTGTGGCGCTCACCTGCACGGCGCCAAACACGCATACGACCATCATTGGCACCAAGGCAGAAGCGACTCTCATCGCTGAAGACGACACGTCTCCTTTCGTCCCTCCATTCACGCCTGTCGCGACACCACTGGAGGCGGGCTGCACGATGTTGAGGCGTGAGCGGAAGACGGCCTAACGGTGTGCGGGACCGTAGCCCAGCTTCATGGAGACGGTTGCGAATGGTCCTCGCCGATACCCCAGGAGCAACAGTGTCCCTAATTTGCTGGGAAGTGGCGGTGCGGTCCCCTACGGCACTGCATAGGATCCTACGGTCTTGGCGTGCATCCGTGCGTCGCTGCGGTCCGGTCCCAGGTCGACGGGCACGTGCACCTTCCGCCGACCACTGGCGACAACATCGATGTACTGTGGAGACCTCACGCCCCACGTGTTGAGCAATTCGGCGGTACGTCCACCTGGCCTCCCGCATGCCCACTATACGCCCTCGCTCAAAGTCCGTCAACTGCACATACGGTTCACGTCCACGCTGTCGCGGCATGCTACCATGGAGCTCCGTATGCCACGGCAAACTGGCTGACACTGACGGCGGCGGTGCACAAATGCTGCGCAGCTAGCGCCATTCGACGGCCAACACCGCGGTTCCTGGTGAGTCCGCTGTGCCGTGCGTGTGATCATTGCTTGTACAGCCCTCTCGCAGTGTCCGGAGCAAGTATGGTGGGTCTGACACACCGGTGTACTATGGGACTCAACTGCTGAGGTCATTAGTCCCCTAGAACTTAGAACTAGTTAAACCTAACTAACCTAAGGACATCACAAACATCCATGCCCGAGGCAGGATTCGAACCTGCGACCGTAGCGGTCTTGCGGTTCCAGACTGCAGCGCCTTTAACCGCACGGCCACTTCGGCCGGCACACCGGTGTCAATGTGTTCTTTTTTCCATTTCCAGGAGTGTATGTTTTAATTCGGCGTCTAGATACTCCGGCGTGCAAATCCGTCTGGCTCTGTCAACGAGACTTTTAATCACACCTCTCTTTTGTTGTGGATGGTGGTTAGAGTTTTTATGTAAGTATCTGTCTGTGTGCGTTATTTTTCTAAAAATCTGTTGTTTCAATCTTCCATCTGTCTGTCTCATAACTAAAACATCCATAAACGGTATTTTGTTGTCATTTTCTCTCTCCATGGTAAACTGGATTCTTGGATTTATATTATTAAGGTAATCAAAAAATTCGTCTAAGGCTTCTCTACCATGTGGCCAGACCACAAATGTATCGTCTACATACCGATACCAGCGAGATGGTTTCTTACCTGCTTTTTCCAAGGCTGACTGTTCGAATTTCTCCATGTAGAAATTAGCTACTGCAAGACCCTGTGGGTTACCCATTTTACGAGCAACTTAATGGCGTAGCAGTGGGTAACCCATAAGCCTTCATACTATCATTGTAATGACTCACAAAGTCCGGGCAACAACGTAGTAATGAGGCTAATGAGCGGATCTCTGCCGAAGTAATACAAGCCTTATGTTACCAATTAAACAGTTACTTGTGCGATCTGTATAATGGGTGTCTCTTGCAAGGAAGGATCCCTGCCTCATGGAAGATAGCTGAATTGGTAATACTTAGTAATGCACCTCAACAATCCGCCAACCTACGAACGGAGGGTCGCAGCAACGTCAAATTTTGGTGTTAGTTTAGCAAATACGGCAGCGGCGCGCCGTGTGAAAGGCTGGAAGGTTCCAAGTGGAACGACATCGAGTGATCACAATATCCTCCACTATACAATCACTGGAAGAGAAATCCAAGGTCCCACAGGAAACTTGCGCAAAAGGCCTAAATAGAAGCTCAAGGACGCTAACTGGGAAGAAATAAGAAGAGTGTTTCAGTATACAGCAAGTCCATCGCTGGGTGATAATGTAGATGTTAAAGCGCAAGAACTGATGTTGTTATTTAAGCATCGATACCTACCGGCAGACATTCTAAAGGAGAACCTTACGTCTAGACCGAAACGCTGCAGAAATTAAGATCCGAAACAAGAAGAGCCACGAAGCTATAGCAGACCAGCATGGCCCAAAAAGAAAGAGATACGTTAAACAACGTCTTAAGGATGAGTTGCGGAAAACAAATATGTAACGATGGAGGTAATTCGTAGAGTATACCTTAGAATCTGATCACCGACGTGTATCGTAAAACACAGTCTGCGAAAAAATACGATCACCAACAGTCTTATCGACGCTCAAAAGAAGTGATGGGACGGTAACACAGTTGGGAACAGTCAACTGCCATACTTATCGAAACACTACTTCCTGACGATGGAGAAGAATTCGAGACGAAAGATCAGCGTAGGTCACGGTAAATGTTATCGGAAGAATATGGAAACAACAAACTTTGGCACCACTTCGCACAAGAGGAAATTGGCAAATCATTTTAAGACTGAAAAAGAAAATAACCCACGAGACTGGATGACATCCCTGCCGAATTATTACAAGCCTTACTGTTCCAGTTAGATAGTTACTTGTGCGAACTGTACGATGAGTGCCTCTTGCAAGGAAGGGTCTGTGCACCGTGGAAGAACGATTAAGTGGTAATAATTAGTAAAGCGTAAAATAAGGATCCAATGATACTCAAATCCTATAGACCAATTTGTTTTTTGAACATTCTCAGCAAGTCAGCTGAAGACGCAATTAATAAGGCGAACTCGCTAGCGACAGATACTTGTACGAACGCTCTAGCAATGATGATTAATATTGTTGGCGCTTTCGACAACCTGTGTGTTCGCATTAGGGATATGGAGAGTCCAGAAGCGCTGTATAACTGCCTGAGAGATTATTTCCAAGGGCAACAGGCTTAGCATGCCAAGGGAAGAAAATAACGAAGACAATAACAAAAAGCTGGGGGCAGAGGTTTGTGTATAGTCCTTTGTTTGGGATGTAGCACTCGATCAATAATACGGAAGTTACATTACGGTGTTACCATAAGCGGACTTGTGGCATTTGCAGGTGACATGCTGTTGGTTGTAAGTGATGACTTCAGAAGAATTACAGAAGGTAAATGTAATGCAGCCCTCTGCTTACATGGTGTTTAGCGCCCTCCACCATAAATCATCATCATCATCTGCGAACTTGGGGTCTGGTGTCGTAGTGTTAAATTGTCTCTAGCACGTCACAAATCAACTTAGCTCCTCCTAAAAAGGGAACCTAATAAGAAACCCTAACGTAAAAATAAATGAGGTAACGGTTACGAGAAGCGCAATAACGACAGATGTAGGTATATTTCTGTGCGAACGGCGTAACTATGCACATCGCGTAATGGAAACAGGCAGAAAAGGTACAAAATTGACGAATAAAACTGTAACCATTGCTATTAGGCGATTTCGGCTTTCTTTGAAGACAAAGTATAGCACCGATCTATATGAGCATTAGTCGTAGGATATGGTGCGAGCGTTTGGGCCCTTTCAGCGGGGTAGTAAAACCAACTTTAGTAGTGAAAAAGAGTTCAACGATGCTTCCTACTAAGACTAACGGGCACCTACTACACTCCCCGAATGACGCTTTCTTAGTAATTCTAGAAATATGGTTCAAATGGCTCTGAGCACTATGGGACTTAACTACTGTGGTCATCAGTCCCCTAGAACTTAGAACTACTTAAACCTAACTAACCTAAGGACATCACACACATCCATGCCCGAGGCAGGATTCGAACCTGCGACCGTAGCAGTCGCGCGGTTCCAGACTGCGCGCCTAGAACCGCGAGACCACCGCGGCCGGCTCTAGAAATATGTTATGGACTTGGAAATTAGAATAAGGGGAACCTTTCACTGGTTAAAGGCAGGCAGTCTAACCGAAGTACGAGGGGTACTTGGAACGAAGGGAAATTCGAAAAAGGCAATAAAAATCGCATATTAGAACCCTGGCAAAATGAATAGGAGGCTCCAGGCACAGGCACGAGATCTTACGAATTTCTCCCTAACATCAGGAAGAGATTATAAATTGTTGTTGTTGTGGTCTTCCGTCCAGAGACTGGTTTGATGCAGCTCTCCATGGTACCCTATTCTGTGCAAGCTTCTTCATCTCCCGGTACCTACTGCGACCTTCATCCTTCTGAATCTGTTTACTGTATTCACCTCTTGGTCTCCGTCTACGGTTTTTACCCTCCACGCTGCCCTCCAATACTAAATTGGTGATCCCTTGATGTCTCAGAATATGCCCTACCAACCGATCCCTTGTTCTAGTCAAGCTGTGCCACAAATTTCTCTTCCCTCCAATTCTATTCAATACCTCCTCATTAGTTATGTGATCTACCCATCTAATCTTCAGCATTCTTCTGTAGCATCACATTTCGAAAGCTTCTGTTCTCTTCTTGTCTAAACTATTTACTGTCCACGTTTCACTTCCACATATGGCTACACTCCATACAAATACTTTCATAAACTGACACTTAAATCTATACTCGATGTTAACAAATTTCTCTTCTTCAGAAACGCGTTCCTTGCCATTGCCAGTCTACATTTTATATCCTCTCTACTTCGACCATCATCAGTTATTTTGCTCCCCAAATAGCAAAACTCCTTTACTACTTTAAGTGTCTCACATCCTAATCTAATTCCGGCAGCATCACCTCATTTAATTCGACTACATTCCATTGCCTTCGTTTTGCTTTGATTAAAAATTAAATTTCTTAATCCATCGTGTGGACTGATATATTACCTGACAGGCCGTGGCCCTTACGCCTCGTATCTATACAAAATCAGATGAACGATAGCTGCGCCTGCGACAGTGTGAGCACACCAGAACACGCATTGTGGGACTGCAGGTTATATGAAGATGCAACGGGTACTGGATGTCATGTATTAAGGATATTGGATCCCAAAGCAGGACTAAGGAGCGAGTCGACATGGCGCATCTTGGACAATACTGCAACCGCAGTATCCAGGAAGGCCAAGGAAGACTTCAGGAGGCATTCGACTATAAGTCATCATGCTGTGATCCAGGCTAGACAATGTACTCTGCAGATGGAGAGATGGTAACTCAGATCGGCGACCACCGAGTGAAATACTGGCCCAAGAATCTACATTGCGTTGGTGCGAGTGATCATTGAAGTGTGGACTTCAAGAAGTAGCAGCGATGCGTAGAATTACTTGCTATAGTGGAAACGCTGCTGGCGTGCTGCCCGACGCCCAGGGCATCTAGCAGACCATGGCTGTTGACAAGGGTAGTACGAGGGCGAATCCAGTAGCGGAGACATCCATCTACAAAGTAAATGCACCAAAATAAACGGGCATACAGAGAATAAATTCTGTAGTGTTTATAGCGGATTAGTAGCTGGGGAAATTTTTAACGGTTAATGTAGTTTTGAAGTAGTGGAAGTACACTAACGCTAATAAATTAAGGATAATGCTGATACATGCTGAAACAACGCTCTGGTGGGTGGTTGGGGGTATGACCATGCGGTGCATTTGACCTGCGGTCGTCGCACGGTGGCGCTGGCAGCAGTCCACATACGCAGAGGTGTGTTGGTGCATGTCAGAGTACGGTGCAGTTGGTAAGTGTGCAGACGTTTTCAGACGTGCTAAAGGTGACTGTGTGTTGAAAATGGCTCAAGGAACACATATTGATGAAACTTCCTGGCAGATTAAAACTGTGTGCCCGACCGAGACTCGAACTCGGGACCTTTGCCTTTCGCGGGCAAGTGCTCTACCAACTGAGCTACCGAAGCACGACTCACGCCCGGTACTCACAGCTTTACTTCTGCCAGTACCTCGTCTCCTACCTTCCAAACTTAACAGAAGCTCTCCTGCGAGCCTTGCAGAACTAGCACTCCTGAAAGAAAGGATATTGCGGAGACATGGCTTAGCCACAGCCTGGGGGATGTTTCCAGAATGAGATTTTCACTCTGCAGCGGAGTGTGCGCTGATATGAAACTTCCTGGCAGATTAAAACTGTGTGCCCGACCGAGACTCGAACTCGGGACCTTTGCCTTTCGCGGGCAAGTGCTCTACCAACTGAGCTACCGAAGCACGACTCACGCCCGGTACTCACAGCTTTACTTCTGCCAGTACCTCGTCTCCTACCTTCCAAACTTAACAGAAGCTCTCCTGCGAGCCTTGCAGAACTAGCACTCCTGAAAGAAAGGATATTGCGGAGACATGGCTTAGCCACAGCCTGGGGGATGTTTCCAGAATGAGATTTTCACTCTGCAGCGGAGTGTGCGCTGATATGAAACTTCCTGGCAGATTAAAACTGTGTGCCCGACCGAGACTCGAACTCGGGACCTTTGCCTTTCGCGGGCAAGTGCTCTACCAACTGAGCTACCGAAGCACGACTCACGCCCGGTACTCACAGCTTTACTTCTGCCAGTACCTCGTCTCCTACCTTCCAAACTTAACAGAAGCTCTCCTGCGAGCCTTGCAGAACTAGCACTCCTGAAAGAAAGGATATTGCGGAGACATGGCTTAGCCACAGCCTGGGGGATGTTTCCAGAATGAGATTTTCACTCTGCAGCGGAGTGTGCGCTGATATGAAACTTCCTGGCAGATTAAAACTGTGTGCCCGACCGAGACTCGAACTCGGGACCTTTGCCTTTCGCGGGCAAGTGCTCTACCAACTGAGCTACCGAAGCACGACTCACGCCCGGTACTCACAGCTTTACTTCTGCCAGTACCTCGTCTCCTACCTTCCAAACTTAACAGAAAACAAAAATTCTGATTTCCTTTGGAAATTCTCTGGTGCTTGATTCAGAGATGCAAGACTTTTTCAAAATACACAGGCCACCAATTTTTAAATATTAATATGTCAACATCGTCAGCTGGTTGCACGGAGAATATTTTTGATGACTTTTTGATCAGTATGGCATAATCTAAGTATATAGTTCCTGTCACGATGGATCACCAATTTCTTTTTAGTCGTTTGTCTATTATTTGGCAGAAAGCTATGCCTGTGTATAGGGGAGCAGTAGTTCACCTTGTTAAATCTCCCAGTTGATACACGTATTAAACAAAAGTGAATCATTGTGTTGATCTTATTCTAGCCACCACTCCCACTGGAGAGGAGGTGCAGCTCGTTCACAAATTTTGGGATATGTTTTTAGATATAACGGTATGGAACTTACCAAACTTAATTTCCACCCTTGTTGGCTCCTCCTTCATGGCATCTAACCACCCCCCACCTCCCCCCAAAAAAAGCCATTGCGCTACAACATTTTTCGAACAAAAGATATCCTCAACAGAAATATTTTGTAATGGTAAATCTTACATGTAATCAGACTTCAGCCCACAGACATTATTTTCCCTTTCACTGCGTTCAGAATCTTAATTAATTTCACTGTAAAATTTTTTGAGTCTTCTGTGATGAACCACTGACCAGATTGTCACAAGTTGTCAAACTTAAAAAGAAAACATACACTTGGAAGCAGCAATAGGTCACAGGTCTTTTATGCTCTCAGTTAAACACATGTGCAAAAGAACAGACATGACGCATTCATATAACTGATACGCCTCAACGCGCTGCGGACACACAACTGTGAGTGCAGATGCAAATTTACATTCGACTTCCAGGGTGAATCTAAAATTAGCGAGCACAGAGGACATGCACGGCGACTGCGTACAGATGACGTCGCTAAGTGCTGGGATGATCCGCGCATTTGCGATTAGCACAGTGTCTGGGTGGTTCACTTGTTAACGCAACTGCCCAGTTAGCAAGGGGCCCTGGGTTCAAGCCCCGGTCCGTCACACCTTTTCACTCGTCACAGTTGATTCTGCATAACGTTCTGATGCAGTGATGCCAGTATCTCCCCTTTCATTATCCTTTCTCTCTTCTCCACCTTCAGTTTACGAAATATACATCACAGATACTGCTTCTGTGTGATGTGTGTCCTTTCGGACATGTCCAAAAGGGCAGACACCATGCGCTCATATGATGTAAAATACATTGTCAGTATGGCCCAGAGATCGCAAAATATTTCCGTGCAGCATAAAGTATTTCAAACATTTTTGATGTTCTCATTATTATTTCGAATCCCCTCAATCTCACCCCAAACTTCCAATATCATTACTTTTCAGCTAATATTGCACAACATTACTGCGCAGCTAGGGGGCACTTTAAGTTAACAGTCAAAGTGTTTCTAGTAATTTCGGAGAATAAATACTCATTTTCGTTCTCGCAATTATTCCGCTCATTAAATATATGTTGCACTGTCTTTTAGTCATCAAACCAGTTGTCATACTTAAGTATTATTACTCAAACATCTTCAAAGTACATGTTGGCTATTCTTCAAAAATCGGCTACAGGCACAGTGCCCAATGACTTCCTATCTGTTCTTCAAATAGCTGAGCTGATATAAACAATAATTCATCATTTCGACAGTTGAATGACTGATGGGTAGAAAGTTTTAATGTGTTCCCCAAGTAGCTGCCGGTCCATTGTCGCACTGCTTCGGCCCGCAAGTTCATAAGGCAAAGCACTTCTTTAGGTTGGTTAGGTGATTTGGGGGAGGCAACATAACAGCGAGATCATTCGTCCAATTGGATTAGGGAAGGATGGGGAATGAAGTCGGCCGTACCCTTTCAAAGGAACCGTCCTGGCACTTGCCCGAAGTGTGAGCTGTATGTGGCTAGTGTTCATGCCATATCTCATTTGACATCCTATTTTTACTGAACTGTCTGTACTGTACTGTTAATTTCAGTTACTGGTGTCACTGAGTTGCGTCTTGCCTGCCGGTGAGCGGCAGCAGCGGCGCTTATCGATATAGGCCATGCTGTATTATCTTTGCTGACAGCTATTACTTCCTGGTTGTCGTGTGTTCAGAGTTTGTTCGGATCTGCCAGTGAGTTGGGAGGCGCTAGCAGTGCAGTTCGGACCTGGCTGTATTTGACTTAGGATGCAGCAGAAGTTCAGTCGGGGTGCGGCTACAGTGAGGTCCGGACAGCCATGACTCGCCCGACGTTTGCCGATACATATCACTTGAGTGCGGACCACCTTGGTTGGTCGTCGGTCGCTCGTCTTTTCGGACGATGTGTATGTTGGCCAGCGATCGCTTATGGGTTGCCTGCGTGGGCCGATTAGTGATTAGTCCTTGTTATTGCACAGTCGCTACCTGCTGTCTGCGTACCAGTATGTGAGAGTCGGTCTGTTGGCGTGGAGCAACGAGGAGATCTCTGCAGGTCGTGGTTTGGCCGGGCCTGCTGGCGGTCTCTACGCAGTGTTGGAGTGTGTGGGGCTGTTCCCATTGCTACGAGACCCGTGAGTCGCCGACCCTGGACACGAAAGCTGAATTTGGATTTAATTTACCAGCAAGTCAAGACTGTTCACATTGTGCCTTTTCGTTCTCGTTGTTGGCTGTTGGGACATTCCCGCGAGCAACAACGTGTGTGTTCGAGTTGGCGAAGGTTTGGTGGAGTCTAACAGTATTTGGTTATTTGCAATTGAAGTGCACCAGTTAAATTTTCTGCCTTGTGGCCGTTAACGTTTCTGTTACCTGTCCTGCCCAGGCAGTGTCCTTTCCTCACCGTGTTGTCGCTGTCCAGCACGGTGTGTAGTTTGACAGCTTAATGTATGCTCGGTTGTGGGCGTCCATGCCTTTTACGTTGTGTGCTGGTCTATTGGGGCGCAAGTTACCTAGTCGGTGGGTCCATTGACTGCTTGTTGGTTGGGTTGTCTTCGGATCGAGAATGGTTGGGCCGGCTGCCTGTCTCACCTAAGTCATCGATAGTATTTCAAGTTCTGACCGACCCCCGAAACTCCAGAGCGCCGTTAGCTGCACTGCCTTTTCTTGTATCTGTTGTGTGTATTTGTTTGGCTTATAGCCGATGGTTTTGAATTAAAGTTGAACTGTTTTTAGTGGTGTTTTAAGTCATGGGCCTTCAGCCCCTTTAAACTTAAAATTCCTTGCTTGTCAAGTGTTAGACTGTTTGGGCCACCAGCCAGATTAATATATTGTTTAAAGATAAAGCCTTGGGCCTTCTGCCTACTAAAAATTATTTTAGTTGTGTTTTAAGTCACAGGCCTTCAGCCGTTTTAAAATTAGGGATCCTTCAGCCTAATTGAAGATAAGGCCTTCTACCTTGTGTTTGAGTCTTAAATCATCGGCCTTCAGCCGTCTTTAAATTAACGCGCTGCTGCTGCGGTCGCAGGTTCGAATCCTGCCTCTGGCATGGATGTGTGTGATGTCCTTAGGTTAGTTAGGTTTAAGTAGTTCTAAGTCTAGGGGCTGATGACATATGTTAAGTCCCATAGTGCTTAGAGCTATTTGAACCATTTCTTTACACCCTGTATACTGGACTTCAGATCAGGCAGAGACCGAACGTGTTCCTGGTAAACGCGTCTTTTAGATATCCTCAGAGCCAAAAGTCACATAGTTTTGGATAAGAAGATCTTACCATGCATCTGGAAAACCTCTGTAGATAACGAGTTCGTGGAGGGTTGAATTAAGCAAATCTCTCACTGGATCAGCGACAAGACCCTTTGCCCCATCATGCATGAAAACAGTGATTTCCCCACAGTTGTGCTCTTCCATAGAAGGAATCACGTTCTGTATAAGGAGGCTGGATAACGTGCAGACGTCACGGTACACCACACAGGTGCTCCGGATGTATCCTCTTCAAAAAAGAATGGACCGAGAATAAAGGTGCTCGTGAATCCATACCACACAGTCACATACGCTGAGTGCAGTGGCTCTTCGTGAACAAAACACTATTTGACAGTACCCCAAATTCGGCATTTCTGTCGTATTCACTGCAAAAAAATGGTTCAAATGGCTCTGAGCATTATGGGACTTAATATCTGAGGTCATCAGTCCCCTAGAACTTACAACTACTTCAAAGTAAATAACCTAAGGACGTCACACACATCCATGCCCGAGGCAGGATTCGAACCTGCGACCGTAGCAGTCGCGCGGTTCCGGACTGAAGCGCCTAGAACCGCTCGGCCACCACGGCCGGCTATTCACTGCACCCTGTGGTGTGAAATGTACTTCGTCACTCCATTTAATATTGTCCGGCCCCTTGTCATCAAATTACATCCGTGCCAGAAACCGAAGAGGAAATTCAGAGCACTGCTGCGGATCATGACGTTTCAGTTGCTGCAGCATCAAGATCCTGTACGGGTACCAGTGTAAAATAGACCACAACATTTTCGGTACTGTTGCTCATGGGATGGATAATTCTCTTGACACTGCCCGAGCATTAGCACTACCCGTTGCACGTGCTGCTTGGTCAGAGCAATAACAACATGGTCTGCAACTTCCACCGGGATAGCACGCCTTCACATTCCAGGTGCCACAACAAGCTCACCGCGTATTCTGATTTAATTACCATCTTCTTTAAACCGCTTAATGGCATCGCGCCTCATGCCGCTTTTCGGGGTCGGTCGTCTTCGTTCTCTCTCCGAATTATCGAAAGTCCACCTACCTCGATATTCCTTCCTTCCGACGTCCCTTCACTCTGTAGTAGCAGATACGTGCTAGGCAGTTTAAAGCAGCGGTGATGAAAACACTACCTTAATACCTAACACGCAGAGGTCGCGTAACTCGAGTTGGAAGTCAGTTCCTGAAAGTTCATACCTAAAAGATCGGGCGTTCGGGGCTTGCAGTCTACTTGCAGAAAGCATTTAAAATTCAGTTTTAATCTCCTTTTTATTCATACGGCAATACATGAATTGGCTATGAAATCCGTATTTAATATGGTAAATTTTATCCTTCAAAATTCACTTTCTGTACAATACACTTTCACTCGAAATGCAGGCAGCCCGACCCGACTAATTTTCACCATCTATCAGTCACAGATCCACCACTCTTCGCTAGTTAAACATTCGGTCGTTTGAGTGGTCTTCTTAGTAGGAAGTACTCGCCAAAGTATTCCGTATAGAACACGAAAATGCCACGCGGAATTGTTACAACGACCAGAAAGTTCACACGCTCATAAATCTCCAACTATTTAATTTAGAAACACCAAACGTTCATTAAAATGTTCAGTCACAACACGTTTTAACCCACATGATCTCACTACTTCTTCATCTTAGAGACTATTTTTACGGACCTATCCATCATGGTGTTATCCGTAGGCCGGTTAGCAAGCGACTATCTCGAGCTCCCCTACTCTTTACCCACTGCACTATATTCACGTGGGAACAGTTTAATTCTGATTGCCTGTTGATCTAAACGACCAATCAGAATTTTCCTTCCAGTTCATTATCCAATCACTAATTTGATAGTAATTAATGTCATTAAAACTTTAATTTCTGGTATATTGTTTAATCAAAATAAGCGAAGATCAGAATATTCTACAAATTAATAAATAAACTTATTCCGCCTCTAACATTCATTCTGGCTGCTTTTATACAAAAGCAAGCTCATACAGACATACATCATCTGAATCGTGGTTGCTCCATAACTTTCCCACGGTTCGTTTGTACAAGCTCTTACATAAATTGACATATTAAGTTTTAAACTATGTCCCACATAAACTTTCTCAATCATTCTCATGCACTCACACAGCAAAAAGTATAAGAAAATAATAATTTTGAGCGATTTTAGGTATTACGTAATATAAAGTAACTAAAGTTTTGAAAAGGAAGTTCTGATAAATTGATTTTATGCACTGATAACTTTGTAATGGCTTCAAATGATAATGAAAGTCTTTTTGTTATTGTTCCTAAGTGGGTTTTAAGTCCGTTCTCGGTAGCTGAGTGGTTAGCGTGACAGCATGTCAATCCTAAGGGCCCGGTTACGATTCCCGGCAGGGTCGGAGATTTTCTCCGCTGAAAGACTGGGTGTTGTGTTGTCCTAATCACCATCCTTTCATCACCATCGACGCGCAAGTCGCCGACGTGGCGTCAGATCGAAAGACTTGCACCTGGTGAACAGTCTACCCGATGGGAGGCCCTAGTTACACGACATTGACATTTTACTGGGTTTTAAAACATAAGCGTCGGTTTTAGGAATTTTAAGTAATTCTGTTTATCTCCAAAACTGTAATAAATAAAAATGTGAAATTTTGACAGCATCATTCCCATAGTAACAAAACGCTGTGTGCCAAACTTGAACAAAATCGAACAGTAACTTACACGGATTATTTAGATTCGTGGATGGTACGAGTTTTCGCACCGACTGAATGTTATGCTGTTCTCACAGCAGGCAGCGTCAGCTGCGCTGTGAGCAAAGCGAAAGAGAAGCAGCCATCCTGCAGCCACCGTACCAAACTGCTGCGAGCCTTACAGCAACGAATGTGATCTCGTAATAACTTGCTGCATCACGCTCTCCTCAGATCTTTCGGTCGGCGACACTCTCAGTATAACAGTGTATTTGCTGCCGTTCAAAGAAAACAGTTTCACTAACAGTGCACGGTCTCTCTTCGCGATAGCCACACGTTTCACTCACGTTACGGCTTGCCAAATGACAACGTGAATGTTGTACGAACGGTGTGCAGCGTCAGATTTGCATCTGGTGACCAAAATTGAAACTAATTCTTTTCCATCATAAATCAGTTCCACATTGTTGCTGTAGAATGTCTGACAAGTTTCGATGCCATACGGTAGTTGCAGAACACTCTGATCCTCCGTGAGTAAATGCAGTTTAATTTTAACAGCCCAATACGTACTAACTGGGGCGTTTTAGTTGATAAGGTGTTCAAATAAACCAGTCCATCCCGTTCGAATCTTTCATACGCTACAGCTACACTCTTTTGTGGATGACTGGACTAATTTGTGCAGCTATTTTTAATGCCTGCCACTCGTTGGCAGCCTGCTCAATATCCAGCGGCATTAAGGAACTTCGCCATTAACGCATAGTTGCGTAACGGTCTGTCGTTATAGGAAAGCCAATAACTCGTGGAACTTCATTGCGGAGGAGAAGTTAAGAGTGATATTAAATTAAACCCTTTACGTGTACAGCTCACACGAATGTCTCGTAGTTGCCTACGTCAGAGATTCGGTTCTAATAACGAAAGTCGCTTGTAACAAAGAGGAATGTGAATTTTGGTGGTTGCGGAAACAAAATTCCTACATAAGTCCCTGTTGCTGCGGTTTAATTTTAGATTCTTTCAAGTTCGGTAATTTCCTCAAGTTTTCTTATAGCTTCAGTTAGAATATATTAAAGAAGCCTGAGGTATAATGATGGAAATTTTAAATTCAGACACATTCAGATCAAAAACTGAAGGAGCAAAGAAATGAGATTGCTCTGGATCTACGTTTTCTATAGCGTCGAAATACCCAACTAAAGGAAAGAAGTCATTAATGCGCTACGGTCGCAGGTTCGGATCCTGCCTCGGGCATGGATGTGTGTGATGTCCTTAGGTTAGTTAGGTTTAAGTAGTTCTAAGTTCTAGGGGACTGATGACCTCAGAAGTTAAGTCCCATAGTGCTCAGAGCCATATTTTGTCATTAATGAAAATACATGGAACTACGAAAACTTGAAAAACAATTAACCTCAGCTGAAAGGAAAATTACATGAAGTATTGAAAGAGACAACGGAATTGGACGGCTGAAGTTACAGCAAACAGGCGGTGGTTACGTCTTTTCTTTTCTTTTATCTCAAAGATATAGTAAGACTTTCGTTACCTTCACCAAATACCCTACTAATACAAGTCAAATCGATTCTAAAGAATTAAATGACTTCTCATTATTAGGATTCACACTCATGTAAAGTTTCCTAACTGATGTCATAGTTGCCTTGGGCCGTTATTTATTTGCTCTTCTGAAATTTATGCCTCATGGCCATTATTTGTGACATATAGTGGACACAAGGATTGATTTAGCGTAAGACCTAACTACCGATACGACACCGAATAAGTTAGTAGATTATGGCATGTTGTAAAGCACAGTTACACCAGATGATAGTAGCCCCATGGACAAAATTACAGTAGAGCAAATAAATAACTTTTGTGGTCGACGGGGAATACGAATTCCTTAGAAAATAGATGAAATGAAACATTACTAAACGCACCGACTGTTCCGAATGTGATGATGAAGTGTAATGGAAGTTTAGCACCCGGCCGATGTGGCCGAGCGGTTCTAGTCGCTTCAGTCCGGAACCGCGCGAGCGCTACGGTCGCAGGTTCGAATCCTGCCTCGGGCATGGATGTGTGTGATGTCCTTAGGTTAGTTAGGTTTAAGTAGTTCTAAGTTCTAGGGACTGATGACCACAGATGTTAAGTCCCATAGTGCTCACAGCCATTTGAACCATTTTTGAAGTTTAGCACCGTTAAAACCAAACCACATTTACACTCTACGAAAAAAAGGTGCTACATGAAAGAACTATCCGATTAGCATGAAAATCGCTGTTTGTAATGTACACACAAATAAATGATTACGGTTTCAGAAAAACTGGATTATTTATTCAATGGAAAGAACTTCACAAATTGAGAAAGTCGATAACGCAGTGATCCTCGGGTAATTGCTCGAGCATTTATTGGGCTAGGCATTGATTGATAGAGTTGATGGAGGTCCTCCTGGGGGATATCGAGCCACTTTCTTTCCCAATGGCAACGTTGGATCGTCAGAATCTCGAGCTAGGTATAGGGAGTTACCCATAATGCTGCAAATGATCTCAATTGGGGAGATCCCCGGTGGCTTTCTACCCAAGGTAGTGTTTGTCAAGCAAGTGGACAATCAATGGAAACTCAAACTGTGTGGGCGGGCATTATCTTGCTGAAAAGTAAGCTCAGGATGGCTTCTCATGAAAAGCAACCAAACGAGGCGTAGAATCTCGCTGATATGTCGCTGTACTGGAATGCTTCCATGGATGACAACCAAAGAGGTCCTGCTACGAAATGATACGATGCTTCAGACAACAAGCGAAACTGTTATTATTATTTTCAGAAGACGTTAGTATTGTAATCTGTGCTGATGAGGAAATAATAAATAGGGTAGAAACCTCAAAATTCTTAGGTGTCCATAGTGATGACATTTTAAATTGGAAGAAACATATTTTGAAACTCACAAAACAATTTAGTTCGGTCAGGTTTGAGCTTAGAATCATTGCAAATCTCGGGGAGACAGTAATGAGTAAGTTGACATATTTTCATTCAGTAATGTCATATGCAGTAACGTTCTCGGGTAGCTCATCCTTAAGAAAGAAAGTTTTCGTTGCAAAAACCGTGATGTAAGAATAATATGTGGTGTTAATCCACGATCATCTTGTAGACACCTCTTTAAGGAGATGGGCATTGTGACTACAGCTTCACAGTAGATTTCTTTCCTCATGATTCGTTGTAAATAATCCACTACAGTTCAAAAGGAACAATAAGATACATAACTGCAATAATAGAACTATAACTGGCATTCATTACTCCACATTAAGGCTTTCCTTGGCGCAGAAGGAGGTGCACAATGCTGCAAGAAAATGTTTGATCAGTGACCGAGCGATATAAAATGCCTGATAGACAGCAAAGTAAAATTTAGTTACCAACTGAGAAAGTTTCTCCTTGACAAGTGTTCCGTAGAACAATTTCTATTACTCTATTGTACAAAAGGTGCTGGGGAGGATTTAATAATTCATATCTGTATATCTTTTATCTTACTGCAGAAAAATACTTTGAAATTTTCAGTATGTCATCACATATACAAATTAATTTGTGATGTGAATGTAAAATGACTCGTTCCACATCAATACAATGCATCGTGCCAAATTATCCCTAGAACACATAAGTAAATAACTAATTCTGACGTGCAGTGGATTTTGTGAAATAAACTTATGAAGGAATAAATGTACTATGAAGCAATAGTTACAATCCCAACTCCTTAAACATGCAGCTACAAGATAACGTTAGGTGAGGACCACATATTATTTTTACAGCATGTTTTTGGGTAAGGAAGAATTCCTATCTTAAATATGTGTTAGGCCAAAACATTATTTTACTTGGCATTACTGAACGAAAACAGGAAAAATACGTCAGATTAATAATTCGTCTCTCTCTGCAAGGTTTACAATGATTCTATGGGCAAACACGGCTGAAATATGGTGTTCTAGGTGTTCTAAAATGTGCTTTGTACAGTTTAAATTCTCATCAATATGTACAATTAAGAATTTTGAATATTTTGCCACATTTATTACTTTCTCACCATAAATTACATTTATCTCTGGTGTGATATCCCTAGAAATGCATAACTGAAAATGTCATATCTGTATAAAAGTGAGGATAAGACGGTGCACCGAAAATCACTCAGTGATACTTTTAAGAAAACTGTTTACAATTTTTTCTTTTTCTTAGTGTGTAGGATCATTGATTGCAATACTAGTGTCTTTTGATAATAATAATAATGATAATGATAGTAATAATAGCAATAATAATAATAATAATTCCCGTCGTTGTTTGTTAGACGGAAGGTGGTTTACATACATGAAAAACAGCACTGGATCTAAGACTGAGCTTTTGTGAATCCTTACGTGATTTCTACACAGTCAGAATAATGCCCGAAGACTACATTGGTCGAATTACCAAGTGCAGCTTTCTGCATTCTTTTTATTAGATACGAAATTATCCATTGGTTGGCTATACCATCAATCCAATAAATCTTGAATTTATCTAGGAGAATAATATGAATCACACAGTCATATGACCTAGATAACTCACAGAAAATACCACACAAAGCTAGTTTGTTATTTAATGCTTGTAAAGTTTGGAGAGCGAATGTGAAGTCAATCAAGAAGGCAGTCTATGTAAACGGGCAATGACAATAATTAGATTTCAACAACGTGAAGCAGCGAAACTGCCCTCTCTATTTACATTAAAGCAAAATTGGTAAAATCTCTAGCAATTTACCGTCGCGAAAAGGACTTGGTTTGAGATGGATCGACCCATGGAATCTCCTGAGTTTCGAGACCCATGACCAAGATGGTCACCATGATAGCAAATTTAATTAGATTAACAAGATTTCTAAATCGGGGCAGCAACTGGACTAAAATCCTTACAGTGTCTCGTTATATAATCTCACATTTTGTGGGTTGGAGTATACGTTGTACTAACGGACATTGTAAGATCGCAGATCAGGAACTGTTATTTCTGGTTTTACAACCACTCTTTTGTTCCACTAACACTACCTACAGAAAAGGCCAAGCAACCGTATCGTGACACGATAGTCAAGTGGTGATCGTAATGTACAGCATCAAACACCAAAAGGACTGTCTGGCTCGCAAAATTTTGGGTTTTTGAGTTGATAGTTGAATGTGGTTACTCAAAAGAGAAAAAAAAACTTTGATCTTTTTGTGTGGAAATGAAGCGAAAACAATTAAGAACGGTTCACTTTGAGTAATTTTGTTCGTAGCATATACAACACTAATAGCACGTTTGTAAACAAAACTACTGACATATTTGAAAAAGAAATGCGTTATTTCGGTGTGTATAAACTGTTAAGAACATCTTGGACATTTTAAAATGTACAGTAACCTAGCTGTTTAGTACAACATTCACACATTTCCAAATTCTATTTGTATTCAAAAAACGGAGGGGTGCACATCACAGTCGGTTCTATTCACACAACTTTCTGTTACCAGTACAGTTCTAAGAACAAATTTAGTGACCAGAATTTTGTTTAATTAAATTCCTTTTTACAGACATCCAGTTTCAAATGATTATGAACCACAATAAACCCTAAGCAGAGGGACTGCACAGACAGATCAACACACACAAAAAATACACTATTTTTTCACTATTTTCAAAGCATTCTGCTATAGAAACATTACAATAAATTTATCTTTGAGTTCCTGAAGTCTGTTATATGAAATTCTTTCTAACTACACATTACAGCTGGCTAATTTAACCTTGTTGCTTTCCTGCAGTACTGCTTCCTCCAACGTACTTTTTCTTGTGGTCTCCCTCTGGATGGTTCTGCAGTTGAAGACAGGTAGGCTGGAAAGATCGGAAAAATGCCTGGAATGGCATTTGAGTCAAGTCGTAGTTTTGAATGTGGAGCACTGATGATTCTCCCTCTGTAGCAGAACCTTCCCAGATAAAGTCGCTAACTTACAAATGCTTCTGACGCTCATGAAAAATGAGCATTGGAGTACATTAATCATACTATATTGTAGCCAAATGTTCTGGCAAACAGTAATATACCATAACCTAAAACATACGTCACTACATTACATTCAAAACAAAACTTGCCACTGAATAATTAGTAACTTCGAAATACTGCCTTGGAATTGGATGGAACAATTTCTGTCTCATTACATCGTCTTCATGAACCTTCGTTCCTGTTGTGTAACTTGCATTACCCATTCCTTTTGGTACGCAATACTTCACAACAGTAATGAAGATGAAAAACTACGTGAACGTATATTATGTTGCTTTAAACTCACACAGACACAAATTGGTAACTCACAGTACGTTTTCTGTGTACTTTAATTACGATCTCGCAACGATCACATAGGACAACGAGTTTTTTTTATGCGCAATACGTTGGAGATACAACACAAGACAGCTGATGATTTTCGCCGCTTCCCTCTGACGTCACAACTTCGAGTTCTCGCAGTCGCTTGGCCTTGCCATCTAGGTGCTGTGGGTTCTCGTTGGTCTAAAACAAAAGGCAAGAGATAATATTCTAACTATTATGTTCGATTATAATGTGCACGTTAAGTGTGTCTAAAATTGGCTACAATCAGCTGTTGAGGAGGTTTCATATTCTCATTATACGTTTATCAATACTTAATTACGAAAGCAACCTCTTTAAATATTTCAGACATTGGCAAGTCGAAGCTGGGACATCAAATATATTATGAAAATAACTTACTATTCTCCGTAGAGCAGACACTTTGAGTTGCAGATAGAATAATGACAAGATCGTTACACACTGAGCTTTCCGCCAAAGCCTGCCTCAGAAAGGAAACATACACAAATTCACAAAAGCAAGCAAACCTCAGCAAACCTCACCGACACATGATCGATATCTACGGATGATCCGGCCAGACTATGATATTTTATATAACTCGCACGGTTCTGATTTGATTCTTACATCATGGTCAAGCGAGTGAGAACATGTGATCTTCGCCCTTGTTTTGACTAATTGTAAATGTTAAATAACAATATAACTAAACACTTACTTATCACTCTATCCAAAAGCATTACATAAAGTACCGTGCGCGATGCTAATCTGGCCACTACATACAAAAGATCTGCTCTGATGTTGAGAAAACCACATCACGGCCTGAGTCTAACCTGAGCTAAGCCACACATAACCGGCGTCTTTTGTCACAGGAGCTGATAGGTATTATAGTGTATCAAATTTTTGTATATTTTCTTTTGCATGCAACTGCACTGAATGGATGAGAGACAGAGCACTAACGCAGTCGACCAGTCCATCACATGAGAAATATCGTGGCTTTAAGGATGTCAGAAATGTAACACTTTTATTCCTACTCTGTGCCTTGCTTGTATCAGCTTACAGTAGCTATAGATAATCTGCTAGTTAGAGTATTCATAGCGGGACTGATTTTTTCCCCAAAAGTTTGTCTCGTGTATCAGTAACGCCAACAGCTCAGCTACTTTTTTATATTTTTTTGTTACATTCAACTCATTTCAATCACCGGTTGATGTACGAGTATTGTGTTTTGTTATTTATTGTTTAATGTAGAAGTAGAGAATTTCGTGCTGTACAGAGATTTTGGATGGTATGGTAAAACCTAGAGATGTGAAAAATGGATGACGGCAATGTTGAAGCAGGGGTGGGAGGATGTGGAATCAGTTGTACACAGTCAACAGAATTCACAGAGGTTGGAGAAAAATATGGACAATACCGCGTGAAATCAGGGCTTGGTGTATTCGGTAGTCCCGAGTTCGAGTCTCGGTCCGGCACACAGTTTCAGTCTGCCAGAATGTTTCATGTTTCAGTAGAAATATTGTTTGTGCTCGTACGGTGGGTACGTATGTAGCAAGGCAGCTGAAGTGTTTCGTGAATCACATCGAAGATTTACACCGAATATATGGAAAGCGGAAAAACACCATTCGCTAAGCCACAACACGGACGAAACTGTGTGTTGAGTGATCGTGATAGACGCTCATTCTTGAAGGACTGTAACAAAAGTAGTAGGACGACATCTGCAAAAGTCGCCGCAGAACTGAACGTCGCATTCGCGAATCCTGTCAGCTTCAGAGCTCCATAACCAAGAAACTGCACGGCCAGCTGGAATACCAAAATCAATCGTCAGTAATGCAAATACTCACGACGGGAAAACGTGATGCCGATCCCATGTAACTTAGACTATGGGCCAAGAGAAGATAGTCGTTTGGTGGGATGAGTCTTTTTTCATACTTTCTGCAGCTTCTGATCGACTTTCCGCCGTCAGAGCGAAACATGCCGAAGGTTCGGTGATGATTTTGGCACTCACGTCGTGGTATGTTACGGGCTACACGTTTACTCTGCAAGGTGGGATTACTGCCAACGACCACTGACCACTAAGGCTACCACATTTCTTCCCCAGTGGCGATGCTGAGTCCCAAGGCGACAAGGTTCTGTCTACGCTGCTCGCATCGCCCAAGACTGGTCTTGTTAGCACAAAGATGAACTTCCGATCTCCTGTGGCCACCAGAACCTAAATTTTGTGTACCCTCTCTAGTCGTCTTCTGATAGAAGGGTCTGTGATCACAATCGACCTGCATCTTCGTTACCTGAACTTGTCTCCATTTTGCGTGAAGAATGGTATAAGATTCCACTGAAAATCATTTAGGACTGGTAGGCGCTTTTGGTGTTGTCATATATTTCTCCAAACCCCGTTAATCCAATAGCGGAAGACTTGAATTGTAAGGCAGAACCTTGGCAGCAGTGGTGAATGAAGTCGGAAAGATGGCGGATAAACAATAGGAATTGCGAAAAGAAATTGGTGATTCTCAAGGCAGCTTCACGAAAGGATTTGCTGAGTCGCAAGTTACCTTTACGCAAGAATATTTTGATAAGCTGGATCACTTAACAATTTAATTTCACAAATAAAAAATGATGAGAATAAACCGTGAGCATTAACCAAATTAAAGATGGTAGAGATGGTAGTAGGCATTATTAAAACAGCTCAAAAGCCGTTATCGGGATTTGTAAATCAGTTGCCTAAGAATAATCAACCTATCTCTTGAGGAAGACTAACTAATAAATAAACAGTTTGCGCTACAATGGGATCAGTTAGCCTCTGTACCTACTTCTTGGACATCTACTCAAGATGTACAAATTGGCAGTGTTATAGTCGGAAATGTTCATGCATCAGTGAACCAGCGTCCCATTGAAAAGGACTGTTCCGATGGGACCTTAAGGGGGGTTAAACTTCAAATGGGCCTACTTGGAGCAGGAGAGGCACCACAGGATATTTTAAATTTCACTGACTATACTTTTACAAATAAATTCATAATACTTTGTCAGCATGATCAGGAAGGATTCAGGAGTCACACTCATAGCTGTGGAAGTTCAAAAACATGACAAAATATTTTTTTTACATGCGAAATTTCATCTTTTCTTCACTTGCTATTGGCTGCATTTGTCGCTATAGGTACGCTTTTCTCCATGAGTAAGAGAGATTCTTCGATGATCTTGCACAGCATACAAACCATACTTTCAGGTGTGTGAAACTCAAGAAATTATTTAATGTATGAAACGCTGAATGAGGTCCAACATTTTTAAACTTCATGTTTAGAAAAAACTCAAATTTTATAGTTAATTATCTCAAATTTTACGACAGTTTCTAATAATTTGGAAAATTCTAGAGTTTCATACACGTGTAAGTACGATTTCTATGCAGTGCAAAATTCATCGAAGAATCTCTCTTACTTATAAAGAAAAGTGTACCTATAGCAATAAATGCAGCCAATAGTAAGTGAAAAAATGATAAAATTTCACATGTAAAAAAATTAATTTGATATGGTTTTGAACTTCAGCTGCTGTGAGTGTAAATACTGAATCCTTTCTGGTCATGCTGACAAAGTTTTATGAATTTACCTGTAAAAGTACAGACAGTGGAAATTAAAATGTCCTGTGGAGCCTTTACTGCTCCAAGTCGGTCCGTTCGACGTCCTACCCCCCTTAAACAACAGTTACATCAAATCAGAAGGCAACTTTTGCTGATGAGTTCTCGCAGTGGCGTAATTCCATTAGCGAAGACATGGAGTTAATGAACGAAGTACTAACTGGAGCTCAGGGGGCGGTACATATTTGTCAACTGGAGTAACGAACCTCAGTGGATTCATTTTATCATTTTCGAACTCAGATCGTCTCGAACCTGAACTGTCTGAGCCCGCTCAAAATTTGTCACCACACTCGCACGGTGCGTTAGGGGCAGCGCCGAAATCTGTAACAATGTTGATGGAGAAAAAGTTGCTCAGATATGGCCATTTCTAGTGTATCACATTTGATTGACATTGTCAAGTTCGAGGACGATCTAGATTAAAGTAGAAACAGAAGTACAACTTCAAACAGCCAAGATCTCTTCTGTACAGTATTTATTGCGATTAGCAGTTTCAGCGAACTACGTCGCTACTATGAAATCTTCTGCAATACAAGCTACTGATCAAGATTCATTGAAATGTACTGCAGAAGATCTGATGACAGCAACGAAGTTCGCTGAAACAGGTCATCACAGTAAGTGCTGTGCTATGGCGATCTTGGCTGTTCTACTTCTTTTTATGTACTTCAAGTGTGATCTGCGGCACCTCTCCGATTTTGAAAAGCCGTTTCTCACCACGGTGCCAAAGAAAGACTCAGAAGGCAGGTTTTCCATCTCGAACCATTTACCTCTAGAAACGGAGGTTTACGAACATACTTTGAGAAGTATACGTGTAGAACAGGTATGTGGAGTGGTTGTGTATATGTGACATTTAATTTGGTTATGTAAATATGTGGGTGCATTTGCATATTGCGTAGAAGTTAGTGATATACGGACATATGGATGTACAATGAAATGTGTTTCAGTTTGGTAGGTCTCTTTCTTGTCGAATTATGAGCAGTCTATAAAGGGTACAAAGTAACGTTATTTATTTCTTGTGTGCATGAGGAGTATATAGAAATTCAGTGTTTCATAGTCATACACTGTCATCAGAAGATTTGGTCTTACTCAGTGCTAATATTGCTAGCTCTGCTGAATTGGACGTTCGCATAAGAGAAAGTTCTGTTATGAGGTTTTTGGAGCCACACTCATTAGTAATAATATTCGGATCACGAATCAGCCTGGAGTGATAGAAAATAGCCATAGAAATGATGTTGGTCTAACGGGTTGACCACCTTCGTTTCTGAGCTTAAATTGCAATTTTTCACGTTTAGTCAGACGCCCTTGTTAGAAATGCTTTATTCAGCTTAGAACAGTTACGGGTTCTGTGGGAGTAAGTGTGATATATAATGACGCTCTAGCAATGCTTGTTCCTCCTAAGGGGCATATGTGCTAAACTGTTGGTCTTGGTTAAGGTTCTATCACACAGGAGAACTCCTGGAGGAGAGGTCTGCTGAAATTATTGAGAGATGCTTTAAGAATTTTTAACTGATTTCAGTTGTGTTACATTGATGGTTAATGCACATGAGTTGGAAACGTGTGCGATTCGGGAGCAGTCCACGTCAGTTCGTAAATTGTAATAAGCTTTGTAACTTTACAGTCAACAATAGAACTTCGTCTCGACACAGTATATCATAGATGCAGTTCCTCGATGGGGAATGAAGTGGCGACAGTAATTCATAGACTCAGATTTTGAAGTATCTTGTGTTGGAAATGTGTTGGGCGTGACTTAGGAATGGGAAGTTTTACCTGAACTCATGGACACTACCATACGAGATGTCATGAACAACAACAAATATTTGGTGTCCACGAACTGAGGACTGGCTAACTGCCGTTTAAAATTTTGAAGGCTCTCATGTAATATTACTGACATATATGCATCTTAACGTAAGTCCCACATCATTTACGATTCATAGTTTGATTCGTTTCTTTCCAGAAAATTTTGTTCTGATTTTTTGTTTGGTAGTTAAACTCATTGGTTGAATATTTCATTTTCTCATGGTATCAGTTGCTGGATGGTACCTTTCAAGCCCTAATCTTCAGTCATCCTGACTGGCCTTGCTACGCCGAGCGGTTCTAGGCACTACAGTCTGTTACCACGCAACAGCTGCGGTCGCAGGTACGAATCCTGTCTCGGGCATGGGTGTGTGTGATGTCCTTAGGTTAGTGAGGTATAAGTAGTTCTAAGTTCTAGGTGATTGATGACCTCAGAAGTTAAGTCACATAGTGCTCAGAGCCAATTTTTTTGTCCTTGCTACACCCAAGGCCACACTCCTGGGGTATCATCCGAGAAGGGCTTCATTGTTGATCTATCCTATTCATCACCACTGTCTCTTCCGAGTTCCTTTCTGACATCATGACGAAGTCGCAGTTTGAAATAGATCAATGATGATGAAAATGAACATTACTGAAAAAAATTGTTACCCTTGGCAATTAATGTAAACAGCAGTTCATACTTCTTTACTCATAAACCATGACATACTTTAGTAGAAACAAATACCAAACTTATTAGTGACAATGTATTCATCATAGGAACTGCAGTTTGAAATACTACAACTAATAATTTCGTACTGTTCACATGCAATAAATATTAAGTCTAAGAAAAATCAATTAACATGTACTTAATATGACACACTAAACATATCAACTATTTTTAAATATGGCGTGAGATCAATGACTCTCTAAATATCAAGTTTCATAGCTTCTCTCGAGGTCTTCCGTGGTATACTGTAAGACCGCGTCCAAACACGGAAGCCTAAATCACAAATTAATACAATGTTGCACTGGATACTAAACACTGTAATGCAAGTCAAATTCATACCTAAGATAGTAGTAGCAAGGAACTGTTGTCGCTGAAAGCGTGTGTCACGCTAAACTTATAACGCTAGCTTTAAGTGCAGCAATACTCATGAAGATTTTGCTGTGTATTCGTACTTATATCTTAAACTGAGTGGTAGCAGAAAGATTAAGTACTTAAGGATTCCCGCTTTCTCTGGGTGCATTGTAATATCTTGTTGTATAAACTCACGTTTTGTGGTTCAGAATATACTGTGCGTTAGTGGGTATCGCAAGAGTGTAGAGGGCATAATGTTATCTCTGATTCTGCAACCACTCTTTTCTTTCCGCTTGGTCTAAACGAGGCATGGGCAACCTTTGGTAACCCACGGTCCACCTTATCACGTGAGTTGAAATCAGTGCCCTTGGTGCGTAAAGACAATACGTCGGTGTCCGGGACTTTATGGGGTTACGCACCATCATAAATGGCACCTCTCTCCCGAGATGCCATACCAACAAAATATGCCTATAAAGATGCATTTTATGATTTTCTCATCTTCATATGTTTAGATTTATTTACGCGTGGTGAATATTGTTCTTGTTTACTTACGAAAATTGCAATATGTAACCCCTCGTTATGTATCTGGTCTTTTTTGGAAGTAATATTTATTCGACCTGACGTTGAACAGTTCCCTAGGAACATGGGAATAATATATAATACATATAAAATCATGTAATATACATAAATGTAATATAATATACATAAAATCACGATTTCCAGTTTTAAAGTTGAGAAAATTAAATGTAAGAATAATAAAAACCAGTGGACTAGAGTATTAAATGCAAAGTAGCAAGGGGCTTTATTCAAGGATTTTGAAACGAACGTCCGCCTTATTTCACAACTACTACAGAAACGCACGCCGGTATTGTTAACGTCGTTAGCGGAAGCATCTGGAAGCCTTTGTGTCTGAAATTTTAATGTCCTAGATTTTAGCGTTTGAGTCCTGAGTATTCCCGTTTCTTCATGCACCACTGCATGAATGGCTAACTTCGTTGGAAGCCAGACTAATTAAAACTAAATTTGTGTTCGCTTAATTTATCTTCAAAAGTACTAAAGCTGACAGAACTGAGATAAAGCTAACATCTAGCGAGCATCTCAATAGATAAAAAAGCGATATTATTAATTCCACTTTAAGAACTTCAGTTGTTGCCGAAGCTACTATTCAGACATAGCGTCGCAACTTGACTTTCGGTTAGATACCCTGTTAGGACATTTATTATCAAGATAAAGTGTGACCACTCACAGTAGTGAATCGTACCAGAGAAACTGTGTTAATAAAAAGCTACCTAATGAGAAACTGTAGTGTTCTATGATTTCGAACAGAGTATCACGAGAAGTGAACCGTGTATCGGATCATCTCTGGACAACAACAACAACAACAACAACAATAAATAACAAATACTGACAGTTTATTTCACATTAATGTTAAAGTGAATAATTTATAACGGAGAAAACTTCGTGCTGTGTTAAATGAACCTCGTATCTTTCGAAGAAATTAATTCGGCGTACATGTGCTACGCTAATGAAATATGTGAATTCATTTTGAAACGCGAACCGGGCGCCTGTTAGTTTTTAATGAGCATCTTTGCTAGAAACAGCTACACAACGCAGCTAGACGGTAGTAATAATTATAATCCGAACTTATTAACAAAAGAGACTTCAAAAGATTTACGTAACACTCAAATTAGTGCAAGGAACAGACATTATCAACAAATATTGACTGCAGTAGCACACAGTATTAGGTCGCCTCGCTTTCATATTTCTTGAATAGGTAAAGAATACTGGCTGGGCATAGAAAGCAGAAATTAAACTTTCGCTGATTGTGGAAATGCCAGTAGGCAGCAATAGGAGGCGTCACAAACTCAACTTTGCGATGTTTGGCCACAGGCGGATTTAGCGTGTTGCCATTCACAAACACTATTAGCGAGGATTTTTTTTAAATATTTGGCCAGAAATGCTTTTCATGACTGATCTCATAGGGATTGCTTCTTTGTTTTTATCAAAAAATTTAACAGTCTAATTCGCTTTAACTTAGCATGCATCGGCTGTATTACACAGAAGACGAACCCAAAAAATTAACATTCACTGGTCTGTGTCATGGGCTGCAAGGGAGAGGGGAGCTGAACTTCGGCAGAAATATTCAGAAATGCATGCCGGGAGGAGTACATCGCGAGCGCCTCACATTGTCTCTCTGTGCAATAAATTGCTTTCACGGGCCGGATTGAAACCAACCGCGGGCCAGATCTGGCCAGCGGGGCACTGGTTGCTCACCACGGGTTGTCTAAACGAAAGGGAAAGAGGTAATACTGTTTCCATGCTATTCGGTTATAACGTGCACGCTGAATGCGTCCTGCTTCATAATGCTGATTGTCAAGAACTGGTTACAATAAATTATTGACGTGGTTTCATGCTATTGTTGAACTTTTCTCAATACTTAATTGTGAAACCTGTGCTATTATGATATTTAATGTAACTCGTGTGATTCTGACTTGTTTTCTTGGTCAATGACAGTCTGTAAGCTTCAGCCTTGCTATGACTCAGTGCAGATTGTGAATCCATACGTATTATAAAAATGTATGTATGTATATAAGTGAGCCTGCGAATATTCCATATGCCTCCTAAACCACTCAACCAGTTTCAACTAAACTTGGTACACATATCCCTCACTCTGAAGCGACAATCGCTGTGGTGGTTAAGAACCACCTACTTATCACAGTTCAGGATTGTCATAAACCCTGAGGTGCTTAAGTAAAAGGCAGCATCATGGACGATGTTTAAATTTATTTTGTCAGTGCTTCTAATTCTAACCGCATTACATTTCAAATATAATATCCTCGCAGTCCAGGAGATGTGACGTCATAAATACTGCGACGCGTGAAAAACTGCCGCTTTGTGTATGACGTTTGAAGTTATTACTTTTTAGCTGCTTACTTAATTCGCAAACAGTTTTGCATTCGGTATCAATATGTGCTGCTGAATGTTCCAACGCTAATTTATCGTTTTACTACACGTAGTTCAAGAGATATGTCGTCATAAACATTGACATGCGTGATAAAATGTCATACCATGCATGAAATCTTACCGCTAAGATACTCCTACAGTCAATTCAACAAAGGAATCTCTCACATATGACAAAACCTTTGACAGCTTTCAATTGCGAAGCACAAACGGCGGCATGCGAGAACAATAGCCGTCTATAGAGCTATGAACAGATGTTGCCACACAGACATTTACAAAATTCGCGCTGCAGACACGCGAAGCAGTTGCGCCCAGCTGTCTGGAGGTGTAACTAGAAATATTGCTTACAACGAAGTTCTGAGTTAAACATTACAGAGATTCTGCGTTTTGCGTATTATGTTTCTTAACACTGATACTGTTCTTATACGTTTGTACCCTAAGAATACTTCTTTGTACGAATGTTTCTTAATTTCAAAGCTGTTGTGAAGAATACATGAAATTGAAATTTTTTCGATAGCTCACTACAAAGACAGTTCATTTTTGTTTTTATTTGTAACAGAATATCGGAAAAAATTAGTACTGGGGCAATATTGGGTTTGCTAGCTACTAAAAATTTCGGTAAACACGCAACAATGCCTGATAGTTAGCTGCATACAGCACCATGCACAGTGCAAATCTGACCACCACTTACGAAAGACCTGCTCAAACAATGAAAAAACATATCATGGTCTGTTTCTGACCAAAAATAAGCCATACGTGTCCCCGTTTTCTGCGTCACTAACAGCTTCATTGTTGCCAACCGATATCTTAGGAAGGTTTGCAACACTGCGCCAACGCGGACTCTTCGAGTATTTGCTGCATTAAATAATTATAAAAAACGTTGTTATTAAGCTGTTTTTAAACGTTTATACTTGTTATAAATATAATCTAAGTGTTGTTAAATTAGTAGGAGTGTTAGTGAAGTATAAAATAAGATTAAACGGGGTACGAAGCGTATTTTTCTTCTCGCGCCTGTAGCACGAATCCTGGGCCTAATTTCACGCGTGCGAATCGTAAGTAAACAGTGAATTCAACTTATAGGTAAACGTTTCCTGAGGGTCTAAATATAATATAAGTGTTGTTACATTAGTGGAAGTGTTAATGAAGTGTGAAAGAAGATTAAACGGGGTAAGAAGTTTATTTTCCTTCTCGCGCCTATAGCACGGATTTTAGGCTTAATTTCAAGCGTGCGTATCGTAAGTAAACAGTTACTTAAACTTATATGTAATCACCAGTTTTTTTATTCAGTAATCTTTCAATTTATTTACATCTGCTTGAATAGTTTCTAGGGTCCTTTGTTTACTTTTTAGTCAGTACTTAAATCAGTTTATACGACTTCTGTTTTTACCACGAGTGAGAAGTGTGTGACATGCCGTAGGATCGTTAGTTCCGGGGTATGGTGTGATGGGTGCTGTAGTTTCTTTCATTGGGGCGAATGTGATGGCGTGGGAAATGGGGACATAAATGAGGCTCACCACTGGTATTGTAGGATCTGCGGTAGAGACAGGAAAATACTGGAACAGGAAGGGAAAAATGCAGTTCTGCAAGCTGACTTAGACAAGGCAAGGGAGGATCTGGACAGGTTAAAGAGGGAGGAGGGTGAACAGAGGTGGGAAGTGGCAACAGGTAATAGGGAAACAGGCAAAGGAGAGCATCAGACAGCTTTGTCATAAATCTTGAAAATAGATTTGACCTGTTGCCTCAGTCAGAATCGGATGAGCCTCATGTAGCTGAAGCTGTAGAAAAGGCACAACAAGCTTTCAAGGACTTGAAATAAAGTAGGGAAATTTGTAAAGAAAAAGAAAGTTCTGTTGTTAGGTAGCTCTCATGGTAGAGGTGTTGGCCAACTACTGCAGGAAAATCTAGGTCCAGGGTATCAGGTCGCAAACTTTTACAAGCCTAGTGCAGATCTGGGTCAGGTAACAGAGGATGTAGGTTCTTTATGCAAGGATTTCACGAAGGAGGATGCAGTGACTATAGTGGGTGGTCCGGGAAATAGCATTGACAGAGACTCTGAATATTCCATAGAGAGTGACCTGGTGAAGATAGCATCAGCAACGAAGCATACAAGTGTGGGATTTGTGTCTGTGTTGAGACGCCATGATCGGCCTCATTTGAACTCTTCCGTCAGGAGGGTGAACTTGGAGTTGGAGTGGCTGCTTAGGACGGATATAGGGTCCCATATTGGTTTGATTCCTGTGGATGCTATCGATAGGTGGGACTACACTAGGCATGGCCTTCACCTCAATAGGAAAGGGAAAGGAAAACCGTCTGGGCTGATTGCAGAAAACGTAAGGGGGGGCACTGTCACAGGTGGTAAAATAACAGTGGTCCAAGGTGTCAGAGGAATGCCTTTTTTACGATAGGGAAGGGTGAAAGAAAACGAGTCTTAAGAGAGATTGGCAGACACACTCAGTTTGAGAAAACAGATGAACAGGAGTCAGATTCTAGCATACAGATTCTATTTAAACAATGTTTAACAGAAAGTAATCAGAAACTGCCAGTTCATCTTCGCCAAAGCAGTTATAACCCCATTAGTATGCAGTATCAGTTATCTTTATTATACCAGATAATTGCGGGACTCAGAAATAAAATTGATGAACTACTCATTTGTATTGATGAAATGAATTCATCTAACCAAATTGACATAATCTGCCTCTCTGAACATCAAGTGGCCACTGGCATAGATATGCTAGACATTTCAGAATTTAAGCTAGCTTCCTACTTCTGCAGAGTAGATATGGATGTAGGAGGAGTTGCCACATTTATTAAAAACTGCCATAAATTCAAGAACATTGACATTAATAAATTCTGTTTAGACCAGCATCTAGAAGCATGTGCAACAGAAGTAGAGCTCCATAACAGATCCTATATAATAGTAACTATTTACCGAGCACCTGCAGGAAATTATAATCTATTCATAATTCATCTAGAAGCTCTTTTGGGTTATTTAACAGGAAGAAATAGAAATTTTTGTTGCTGGTGACTTTAATACAGATTTTCTAATGCAATCTTCCAGTAAACATTTACTGCAGTTAGTAATGTTGTCTTTCAATCTAACTCACACTGTAAACTTTCCAACTAGGATCATTAAATCCTCAAGGACAGCCATTGATAATATTTTTATAGACAAATCAAAGGAACAAAATCATATCATAAAACCTGTAATAAATGGACTATCAGATCATGACATGCAGCTCTTTGTTTTAGATGTACATTCTGAGCAGATTATCAAGACTGCTAAGTCTGAGTACAGGAGAGTAGTCAGTCAACCAAACATTGAGTGTTTAAGAAAACTGCTCAAAGATATGAACTGGAAAGACGTTTATAGTGCCCATGACATGAATGAAAAATATAATACATTCATCAACAATGTCAGTACCATCTTTGAAAACTGTTTTCCTCTAAAAGTTACTCAAATTAAACAGAAATCTATAATAAAACCTTGGATTACACAAGGAATAAAGATTTCCTGTAAGACAAAAAGGAAAATGTATGTGTCGACCAAGAATAGCTCCAATACTGATGATTTATCTAAGTACAAGGAATACTGTAAAATATTAAAAAAAGTAATTCAGACATCTAAACAAATGCACTACGAGAAGAAGATAGCAATGTCAGGGAACAAAGTAAAAACAATATGGGATATAGTGAAAGAGGAGACTGGTAGAACCAGAAAGGAACAGGAGCAAATACCATTAAGGGTAGATGACACATTAGTAACCGATGGGCATAGTGTGGAAAATCTATTTAACAAGTACTTTATATCCGCTACTGATAGAATGGGATTGTCAGGATCAGTAAATAATGCCTTTGAATATCTGAAACTAGCCTTGACAAATAGCTTCAGCTACATGAATATGTCACTCACTTCACCAAAAGAAATAACTTCCATAATAAAATCTTTGACAACAAAGCATTCTAGTGGTTATGAAGAAATATCAACAAAGGTAATCATACTTAACCTTGTGAGTTTAGTACAATTCTAAGTTACTTGTGTAACCAGTCAATTATAACAGGGACATTTCCCGACTGGCTAAAATATGCAGATGTTATGCCTCTATTCAAGAAAGGGGATAAAGAGATACCATCAAACCACAGACGGATTTCACTTTTGCCAGCACTCTCAAAAATTTTAGAAAAAGTAATGTACAGGCAGCTTCTCAACCATCGGACCACAAATAACATATTATCAAGAACACAGTTTGGATTTCTGAAGGGTTCTGATATCGAGAAGGCTATTTAGACCTACAGTGAAAATGTACTTAATTCATTAAATAACAAATTACAAACAGCAGGTGCTTTCTGTGATTTGTCAAAGGCATTTGATTGTGTGAACCACAACATCGTTTTAAATAAATTAGAATTCTATGGTGTCACAGGCAGTGCTGCAAAATGTTTCAAGTCATACCTAGCTAACAGGAAACAAAGGGCGTCAGTACAAGGGACTAGTGAATTAAGTCATCAGTCATCATCAGAATGGGAAGAAATTACATTTGGTGTCCCACAAGGATCCATCTTAGGGCCATTGCTTTTTCTTGTGTACATTAATGATCTCTCATCAGTTACACTGCCAGAGGCAGACTTCGTTTTGTTTGCAGATGACACAAGTATTGCAATAAATAGTATGTTGAGTGTAGTTCTAGAAAGATCTGCTAATGATATTTTCATGGATATTATTAAATGGTTATACCCAACTCATTGACATTAAACTTTGAAAAGACTCACTACATGCAATTCAGAACCTGTAAGAGGTTTCCACCCAGCATATGCATAAAGTATGAAGAAGAGCAGATAGAAGAGGTTGACAGTCTTAAGTTCCTGGGATTGCAACTTGATAATAAATTCAGTTGGAAGGAGCACACCACAGAACTGCAGAAACGCCTTAACAAATCTTTATTTGCAATTCTAGTGTTAGCAGACATAGGCGACATAAAAATGAAAAAGCTTGCATACGTTGCCTACTTTCATTCCGTAATGTCATATGGTATAACATTTTGGGGTAACTCTTCAAGTCAAACAAAAGTTTTCAGAGACCAAAAGCGTGTCATACATATTATTTGTGGAGTAAATTCATGGACGTCGTGCAGAAACCTCTTCAAAGAACTGGGTATACTAACCACTGCCTCTCAGTGTATTTACTCCTTAATGAAATTTGTCCTAAATAATATATCTCTTTTTCCAAAAAACAGCTCAATTCGCACATGCAATACCAGGAACAAAAATGATCTGCACAAAGACTTAAAAGCACTTACTTTAGTTCAAAGATGTGTCCACTACTCAGGAACACTCATCTTCAATAATTTGCCAGCAAAGATAAAAACTTTAGTTACAAATAAACATCAGTTTAAAAGGAGCCTGAAAGACTTACTAGTGGCCAACTCCTTCTACTCGATTGACGAATTTTTTAATAGAAACAAATGATGTGTTGTATATATTCATACTATTAGTAATGTTATTTCAGCTAAAAAAAAAAAGTTCCACATCCACGAGGATCTCCTCAGCATGGATCTATGGAACGAAAAACTAATCTAATCTAATCAAATCTTATTCCTCAGCTTAGGTAATGTTGTCTGCAACCAGCACTGGATTTCTCTGATTGAAGCCGTGGGAAATTAGCCATCATCCTTTTACAGCTCCCTCCGATTTCTGCCGCACTCGTCAACCATGAAAGGCGTTAGTATTCCACAAGTTGGGCTGTGGAGAATGAAGCTTAAACCAAACTTGAGAGGAATTTTGGTTTGCGTATTGGTTTCAGGGAAGGCCATTTTATAAGCAAAAGAAAACCAGGGTCTAGGTTTGATCCCAGAGATAGTGATCACAACGTGGTAAGCTTAGAGAGACGACAGTATGCTACAAATAAAGAGTTACGCGAAAGACCGATTAGGGTAATCTCAATCCCATCCCAATACACAGCAAAACATTTTGGGTTAAGGACCTTGGCACTGTCTGAAACAATACACCTGGGAAGAAGAAAGGCACAAACATTTTGAAGAATATCCGGCATCTGTAATAATCTACAGAAACGCGTCAGCACAAACCGGTATAAATCGGTTACCTTGCCCATAAATCGGTTACCTTATATCTAACACAGGAAATGGGCAGCATAGAAATGTAAATTTTGTACATTAGAGATTGCACTAGACAGAATGCTAATAAATCGTGACGAGTATTTGTCACAGGCTTACTCGACGCACAAAGCTTACAAGCTTGGACCAAAGTTCTAACGTCTTTATCCATCCAATTAAGTAGTAAATTTTCTCTGATCTTCATTCTCGTTTTAAACACACGCAGATGACCGTGAATCGCTCACAAATAATAATTTTTCAAAATAATTGTTACTAATTTGGTGGGCACCTTAATCTTACTATCACCACCACCATCAGTAATCCGACACAAAATAATATTCTTTAATTGTTATTCTCCTTCTAGACTTCATGGACTTTTGAATTTCTCAGTTTTCTCCGGAGTGTCGTCGGTCGTCTACGATCTCTTCTTGCCCCCCCCCCCCACCCCCGGCGTATAAATCAACGCTGCCCTTTTTCTATGTATAATTCTCTCTTGATATCTTTATTTCGTATCCTAACTATCGACGTACATCATTTAACGCACCTTAAAAATCTCAGTTCTGTCGACTGTATTTTACTAGTTGCCTTTTAGTAGACAACCAGGCTTCGCTACCATAAAGCAATATGGGTACAGCCATTAGTTTAGAAAACTTCATTTTCATCTGTTTTCTAATTTTATTTTCAAAAGTTCTTTGGTTTGTCCCTTTTGCAGGCTTTTTGATCATCGTTCATCTCATTATATAAAAAATTTAATATTCGGTACTTGTTCTAAACTGGTAGTTTACATCACACGACTATTCTCAGTGAGTCTTTTCCTCCAAAAGTCATAATTTTCTTCACATAATTTAGACTTCAAAATTATAAGATTTACATTTTACTTGAAAAAATCACAGTTAATGAAAAGAAAATTATGACTTTTAGAAGAAAGGAAAATTATATGATTTACATCCTACCCCACGAACCACTCACCCTGCCATTGGTGAGGACGCTTTCGTGCCTCAACGATACAGACAGCCGTACTGTAGGTGCAAACAAAACGGAGGGGCATTTGTTGAGAGGCCAGGCAAATGTGTGATTCCTGCAGAGGGGCACCAGCCTTCCCAATAGTAGCAGGGGCAACAGTCTGAATGATTGACTAATCTTGCCGTGTAACATCCACCAAAACAGCCTTGCTTTGCTGGTACTGCGAACGACTGAAAGCAAGGGCAAACTACACCCTTAATTTATCGCTAGGGCATGCAGCTTCACTGTGTGGTTAAATGATGATGGTGTCCTCTTGGGTAAAATATTCTGGAAGTGAAGTAGTCCCCCTTTCGCATCTCTGGGTAGGGTATACACAGGATGATGTTGCTATCAGGAGAAAACACATCAGGCGTTCTACGGATCGGAGCGTGGAGCGTCAGATCCCTTAATCGTGCAGGTCGGTAAGAAAATTTAAAGAGGAAAATGGACAGGTTAAAGTTAGATATAGTGGGAATAAGTGAAGTTTGGTGGCACGAGGAAGGGACTTCTGGTTATGTGAATACCGGGTTTTAAATACTTAATCGAATATCGATAAAACAAAAGTAGGTTTAATAATGAATAAAAAATAGGAATTCGGAAAGGTACTGTCAACAGCATAGTGAACGCATTATTGTAGCCAAGATAGACGCGAAGCACACATCTACCACAAGTATAAGTTTACACACACACAAAAAAACTTTTGCATCACCTTGGTTCCGAGAGTTCAGTCTATCCCAGGCATGTTCGATTGGGTTGATGTATAGAGAAAATGCTGGACACTCTAGTCGAGTGATGTCCTTATCCTGGAGGAAGTCATTGGGGGCGCAAATTGTTGTCCATGAAGACGAATCCCTCACCATTATGCTGCCGACATGGTTGCACTATCGGTAGGACGATGGCATTCACGTATCACACAGCCGTTACGGCGCCATCCATGATCACCAGCAGCGTACGTCGGTCCCACATAATACCACCCCAAAACTTACAGGGAACCTCCACTTGGCTGCACTCGTTGGACAGTGTGTTTCAGGCTTTCAGCCGGACCGGTTTGCTTCCAGATACATCTCCAACGATTGTCTGGCTGAAGGCGTATGCGACACTCATCGGTGAGGTGGACGTAATGCCAATCCCGAGCGGTCCGTTAGGCATATTTTTGGGTTGATACGTACCGCGTTGCATGGTGTCGTGCTTGCAAAGATGGACCTCGCCATGGACGTCGGGAGTGAAGTTGCGCATCATGCTGCCTATTGCGCACAGTTTGAGTCGTAACACGACGTCCTGTGGCTTCACGAAAAGCATTATTCAACATGGTGGCGTTGCTGTTAGGGTTCCTCCGAGCCATAACCCGTAGGTACCGGTCAGCCATTGGAGTAGTAGCTCTTGGGCGGCCTGAGCGAAGAATGTCATGGACAGTTCCTGTCTCTCCGTGTCTCCTTCATGTTCGAACAACTTCGTTTTGTTTCACTCTGAGACGCCTGGACACTTCCCTTGTTGAGAGCCCTTCCTGGCACAAAGTAACAATGCGGACGCGATTGAACCGCATTATTGAACGTCTAGGAATGGTTGAACTACAGACAACACGAGCCGTGTACCTCCTTCCTTGTTGAATGACTGGAACTGCTTGTAATAGGCGCCGCTCATGCATGGTTGTTTACATATTTGGTGGGTTTAGTGATATCTCTGAACAGTCAAAGGGCTGTATCTGTGATACAATATCTGCAGTCAACTTCGATCTTCAGGAGCTCTGGGAACCGGGATGATACAACACTTTTTTTGGTGTGTGTATATCAACTAACTCCACTGATGAAGAGATTGCAGGAACTTAGAGACTGAGAAAAAGAAATTAATCGGATAGTTACGGAAGATGAAAATTTAGTAGTTATGAGGGATTGGAATTCGGTAGTAGGGAAAGGAAGAGAAGGAGAGGTAATAGGTGAATATGGACTGGGAATCAGGAATGAAAGAGGAAGCCGTCTGGTAGAATTTTGCACAGAGCATAACGTAATCATTATTTTAAGAATCATGAAAGAAGGTTGTTTACGTGGATGAGACCTGGAGACACCGGTAGGTTTCAGACTGATTATATAACTGTAAGTCAGAGATTCAGGAACCAGGCTTTAAACTGTAAGACATTTCCAGGGGCAGATGTGGACTCTGACTACAAGTTATTGGTTACGAACTGCACATTAAAACTGAAGAAACTGCAACAAGGAAGGCGTTTAAGGAGATGGGACCTGGATAAACTGAAAGAACCAGAGGTAGTAGAGAGTTTCAGATGGAGCATCAGAGGCACTGACAGAAACAGGGGTAAGGAGTGCTGTAGAAGAATAATGGATAGCTTTGAGAGAGAAATAAGTAAGACAGCGGAGGATCAAGTAGGTACAGAGACGAAGGCTAGTAGAAATCCTTGGGTAACACAAGAGGTACTGAACTTAATTGACGGAAGGAGAAAATATAAAAATGCAGTAAATGAAGCTGGAGAAAAGGAATACAAACGTCTCAAAAATGAGATCGACATTAAGTACAAAATGGCGAAGCGGGAATGGATAGAGGACAAATGTAAGGATGTAGAACCACATGTCACTTGGAATAAGATAGATGCCACCTAAAGGAAAATGAAAGAGGCCTTTGGAGAAAAGGGAACCACCAATACGAATATCCAGAGGTCAGATGGAGAAGCAGTCCTAAGCAAAGAAGGGAAAGCAGAAAAATTGAAGGAGTATATGGAGGGTCTACACGTGGGCGATGTACTTTAGGGCAATATTATGGACGTGGAAGAGGACGTAGATGAACATGAGGTGGGAGATATGGTACTGTGTGAAGAATTTGTTAGTGCTCTGAAAAATCTAAGTCGAAACAAGGAAGCAGGAGTAGACAACATTTTGTTAGAACTACCCATGGCCTTGGGGGATCCAGCCATGACAAAACTCTTCCATCCGATGAGCAAGACGTATGAGACAGGTGAAATACCCTAGGACTTCAAAATAAATATAATAATTCCAATTACAAAGAAAGAGGATGCCCACAGGTGTGAAAATTACTGAACTATCAGTTTAAAAGTCATGATTGCAAAATACTAATATGAATTCTTTGCAGACGAATGGAAAAACTGGTATTGGCCGGCCTCAGGGAGATCAGTCTGGAGTCTGTAGAAACGTAGAAACTTTTATAAGGTAGGTTCAGGAAAAACAAACCCACTTTTATAGCATTTGTAGAGTTACAGAAAGCTTTTGACACTGTCGACTGGAATACCGTCTTTCAGATTCCGAAGGTGTCAGGGGAAACATACAGGGAGGGAAGGGATATTTACAATTTGCAAAGACACTAGATGGCAGTTACAAGGAGTCGAGAGGCACGAAAGGGAAGCAGTGGTTGAGAAGGGAGTGAGACAGAATTGTAGTCTGTCCGCAATGTTACTCAATCTGTGTACTGAGCAAGCAGTAAAGGAAACAAAGAAAAATTCGGAGTAGGAATTAAAATCCAAAGATAATAAATCAAATAATTGAGGTTTGTCGATGATATTGTAATTCTATCAGAGATAGCAAAGGGCTTGGAAGGATAATTCAACTTAATGGACTGTGTCTTGGAAGGGGGATATAAGGTCAACATCAAGAAAACCAAAAGGAGGATAACGGAGTGTAGACGAATTAAATCGGGTAACACTAAGGGAATTAGATTACGAAATGAGACGCTTAAAGTAGTAGATGAGTTTTGCTATTTAGGCAGCAAAATAACAGATGATGGTCGAAGTAGGTAGTATATAAAACGCAGACTGGCGATGGCAGGGAAAGCGTTTCTGAAGAAGAGACATTTATTAACTTTTCTGAAAGTATTTGTATATAGTGTAGCCATATATGGAAATGAAACATAAACGATAAACTGTGTACAAGAGAAGAGTGAAACGTCCCCTTTGAACAATTATACAAGACTGTGCTTAAACTGACACACAATATTTTGTTAGCGCAACGCAATCTGACTTTCAAAATTCCCTACAAAAGAATGGCCCTGACTAACATTAAACTATACCTTTCACAAATCACTTACCTCACAAAAATCTTCGCTGCTCAAGCTACTGCAATACAGCGAGCGCCACTACTGCCAGCTAAATAAAAGATTCAAACTATGGAAGGCACTAACTACTGATAGGGATAGTTAGCAAATGAAAGATATTAATAGAGAACAAACAATGTATTTACCTTGATATCATCATATATAAATATAGCAGTTCATGACAAATTTCAAAACTCCGCCATCTCTCTCTCCACATCCACCACTGCTGGCGGCTCACCTCCAACTGCGCAACGCTACGCGCTGTTCACATCCAGCTGCCGCTGCCCAACACTACAATGGCGAGTATTACAACAATGCAAAGCAGCCACAGACTGCACACAGCACAGCCAGTGATTTTCATACAGAGGTGGCGTTACCAATAAAAAAACCTAAACAGCCTACTTACGAGAGAAGCTTTTGAAACGTGGTGCTGCTCCAGAAAAATGCTGAAAATTAGATGGGTAGATCACGTAACTAATGAATATGTACCGAATAGTATATATATATATATATATATATATATATATATATATATATATATATATACATATTAAAAAGAGTGGATGATGTGCTACATGCTTGTCTGAGTACCGTATTTGTTAAAATCCGTTAATCTCTTTAATTATGTATGCAATTTAGGAAATCAGACTTTTCTGGTCAATAACTATGCACAAGCTGGAATTAATTTTAATTGACTGTAGGTAACTAGTGAAAGTTGAATGAGATTGTCATCAAAATGAATGTACATAAAAGTTTCCCTTTCCCTAGAACGATCTACTTAGAAGTTATACTCGGTTCACCTGTTAAGCCGAGATCGATCCTCAAAACTGGGCTTATTTTAATAACTTGGCTGAAGAGTGAGTAACAAGTTCCAACTCCTGTAACTCAAAAAGAGCTACTCCAGATTAAAAAAGAGACATGAATTAAAGTTGTAGAGGTTCAGATTCTACGTTAAGGAGCTCATAAATTTTGAAATTCACTCACTACTTGCACAGGTACAAATAAAAACGTGAAAGCATTCGTGGCGCTAAATTCCTGCTAAAACATTTTTGCGAAATGAAATTACTTTTGAAGGTCTTTCAAAATGATGGAAAGCTGCAGTCATCCGTCTCTCCTCTAGCTTTATTAATGCAAATCGAGATGCGGTATTTCAGAGTTTTAATACGTGCCGTAGTACGTCAACACCTGTTGCTCGGGCTCCTGCCACAGTTCATTATAGACTACTACTCTACGTCATATCACAGTCGTTGAGTGTATTCGACATTACTAATAAAAGATAATTTGATACTTTTGAAGGCCTAATCATCTATATTAGTCCAAATATTAAAATTTAAGTGCAGTTGAGTTAGGCACCGAAATAGGTAATTAACCTATTATTGACATTAATTAATTCTCATGCGAGTCCTTAAAAGTTTGAAAGAAGGACTTATCGAATGAAAAGTTCTGTCAATGGAAAAATAATTCAGTTGCAATACAAATTGATGAGGTATAATGTTTTAGGTAGCGGTAGCGTTCTCGCTTCCTGAGTACTGGGTCCTGGGTTCGATTCCCGGCGGGGTCAGGGATTCTCACCTGCCCCGAGATGACTGGCTGTTGTTGTGTCGTCTTCATCATCATCATTTATCTCCATTACGGTCGGTGGAAGACAATGGCAAACCACCTTCATTAGGACTTTGCCGTTGTATGGCGATGCGGGTCTCCATCATCGTTCCCTTACGCTTTGTCAAGAAGCATGGGACTTCATTTCCGTGTATTGTTCTGTATTTGCATCCAATTAAAATGAATATTTTGGGTGTTTTTCTGGGTTTCGGTGAAGATGGTGGTGGAGCGGAAACGCTCTCGGCCAAATCTTCGTCTTCTTCTGGCGTAAGATCTAAAACTCGTCATCGATTTGTGTCGAATCAAAGAAGATATCCTTTTCTGTTAGAGAGACAAGGCATGAAAGTCGTTTGTAATAGCTGTATATAGGCGAACACTTTATAGATGCTTTCCCACAGGAACAAGCAGCTCGGCAACCCTTTTTGGACGAGCGCAATATTGTATTGAACAGTTCCTGGATCGCTGGTCGTTGGGTGGTAGCAATGGGTATCAAACTGTTTTTTGTGATCTTCCATTCCCATTTCAGAGGATCAAGCTGACTGTTCCTCTGAATCTGAACCAGCATGTAGCCCTTGAAGGAGTTCTGGTGAGCGGTGGCGTCTACATGAGGCAAACAAGCCAAACTGATGCTGTTATTTCCGATAAATATCGCTGGAACAGCTGCAGATGAATTTCATTCAAACGTCTGGTGCTGCCACCCGTTTACAAACACAAAACGAACTTCACTCATGCTCCAGCGACCTTCTCACGAGCGGCTTTGCTATCTATGAAGTCTGAGGCGATCTGTTGGAGGTTCACTTTGTTTTTAAATGTTTTACAAATTTGGTTTTCCCTTGTCGAAAGAATATAGAGTTGGTGCCACATTCATTGAAGGGGCGAACAAATAACACATATTTTTTGGCTTCTTCAGAAAGCTGAGAACTTTTGGAGGTGTAAATGAATGTGTCTTGGTTACCTTACCCAGGTTTCATAACGAAGACAATGGTGGCAGGTTCTTCTTGCTTACTGCTATCAGCTATTTGTTCAGTCATCAAGACCAACACATCTCTGTCTCCCCCCGTAATGAAAACATTGTCACCCCTCCCCGACTTTTCTATGGCTGTTCCTACGATCAAAGAGTCTACGTCCTCGCAATAGCCTGCTTGATCTGATACCTTTCACTACACATTTTTTCTGCCAACACTGAGGTAAGACATTCCTTGTTAAGTTCGTTCAGTAAGAAACATTCTTTTGGCATAGTTGGCGACACTGACTCATCAAATAAAACAGAAGCGGATGACATAGCGCTATCTCTTCAGGTATGTCAAGCAGATTTTGTCCTTTTCTCGACTCCGTCCTCAGGGCATCCATCAAACACTATAGCGGAATTGGACCCCACGTGTTTTTTGACGTAGTTCACGTAATTTTCAGGGATGGATGAAAACACTTCATCAGTATTCCAAACAATTGGTTGACGGACCCATTGTCAAGGACGTGTTCTTTGTGGTTTTAACATTGACTGGATTGGTTCAATGAAGTTTGATTTTCTTGTCTTGAGAATTATTCCATCGTCTTCTAAAAGAGTTAATGGATGTGAGGATAATTCAAAAGCGAAGTATGACTCGAGCTGTTGTGCTGACTTCATATGGAAAATGGAAAACTGCATCCAGGCTGACAGGGACTGGTTCACCATTCACCGTAAGTGTGCATTTCACGACTCGTAAGGGCACTGATAGATTTTTCCTCAGGAACTGTGGTTCCTCAATGTCATCCCCCTGAATATTTTCCATGAGCTTTTTCCCATTTGTTGGATAGCCCTTCTATGACTACCATAAACACAAGTAATCAACACAAAACACTATAAATTACCTATCTGAATAATTAAATTAATGGAGCTAACTACCTATGCAGGTAGGTACCTAACAAAGTTGCCTTTATGTTTAAATATTTGGAGAAACGTGGAATCGATTTGACAGTCCAAAGTAATTCTACTTCAGGAAAAATTCGTGGTTGTAATTTAACGCTACGAATACTTCCACATATTTACTGGTATCTTTGCCAAGGAGTGAGTGAATTTTAAGACTTAGAGCCTTTCTTTACGCAGGATTTGACGTTCTACAACTTTGATTCATGCCTGTTTCCCTTTAGAGTAGTTGCAAGCGTTGGAACATGACCGTAAATTTTCGTAGCTACATTCAGCTGCTAAATGTCTGAAACCATTTTAGCTTTAAAGTAGGTCATTCTACGGCAGGTGTTTTGTTATTTGATATTGGTCTTTTGAAAATTTTCTGTAGGATGTATCGTTTTCGGATTATAAACAAAGACAAAAAAAGTCCCAAAATTTCGTGGCTTCTAGGCGCTCAAAAGCTTAGCACAAGTCAGAAGCCGTCACAAACTCATTTAACTCTTATTAGGAATGTCTATCATCTATTAAAATTGTTTTCATCTTGCGCATTTATTGACCAGAGCGGCATTTTTGGGGTAATTTTCCTGGACTGTAAATTCCCATGTTAAAACTAGTAAGCCTATTCCTGTGCAGACTACTTATTACCAATATTTGGAGTAGTGGAAGGCTCTCGTTTTCTAGTATCTATGTTTCTTCTTTTTTCGAGTAACGCATTCGGAGGGTACGATGAATCAACTTTGGATACTCTTCATTGTATTAGATTTCCTTAGTTTCCAAATTTCACTCATCCTTATAGAGAGTTTTTCCCATTCTTCTTCAGTCCACTTTCATCAAGTTATTTTTTTTCCCCTGAAATTCGGACTTTTCAACTGCCTTTCTGAAACGTGCTCTGTTTTCTATTGTATCTATTGTAATTCCAGCGTTTTCTATGTCCTTTTCAGTGTCTATGAACCATGTGGGCTTAGATTTGTAGCTATTGAGTAATGTGAATATCCGCTTGGTTAGTCAGCTGTTACCCATTCTGAATATATTTCCCAGAAACTGTAGTCTTGTCTTCCTCATTACATCAGTTAGTTTTTCAGTTTTGAAGTATAACACTGTGTTTGGTCTTAATCTGTATTCAGCATTATCGTTTCTTTTAGCTCCGAGTATTTTCATTAAAATCGTTCTTTCCACCTTCTCTACTTTATCAAGATCTCCATTTCTGGTTAGTTTAAGTATTTCTGCCGCATACAGAGCTTCAGGCTTGGCCACTGTTCGGCAGTGTCTTAATATCATGTTTCAGGACAAGGATTGTTTGTTATAAGCGTTTTTGTCATGTGAAACACTCTATCCATTTTCTGCACTCGAGTTTCTATAGCTGTCTTTTCTTTTGGATTGTATGTAATCCACTCTCCTAGGTATTTAAAGGAAGCTTAAATTGTGTATTGTATCGTTGTTAACTGCAATATTTTGAGCACCATCACAGATGTTTGTCATGAACTTTGTTTTTTCTAAGGATATTTGTAGTCCTGCTTTGGCTGCTTGTTTTTGCAGTTCTCTTCCTTGTACTTGGGCATTATCTAGCGAATCTGTAATCAATGTCATGTCATCTGCGAAGGCTAAACAGTCGACAGGTATCTTGTTAGGATTTGTTCCTAGTTGAATCCCTTTAGTATTGACGGCCTTCCTCCATTTTCGAACTACCTTCTTTAACACACAATTGAAAAGCAGAGGTGACAAACCATCTCTCTGTCGGACTCCTGAATTCATCTCAAACGATTTTGAGGGCTCTCCCCTAAATTTTACTTTCGATTTTGTATTTGCCAAAGTTGTTTTAATGAGTACAGTTTTTTAGTATCTAGTCCCAATCCCTTTAAGATCTCAAGCAGTGTATTTCTGTCAATTGAATCATAGGCTTTTTTTAAATCCACAAAAGTAATTGTGGTGTCACCGCCAGACACCACACTTGCTAGGTGGTAGCTTAAATCGGCCGCGGTCCATTTAGTACATGTCGGACCCGCGTGTCGCCACTGTGTGATCGCAGACCGAGCGCCACCACACGGCAGGTCTCGAGACAAGATATAGCACTCGCCCCCAGTTGTACGACGACTTTGCTAGCGACTACACTGACGAAGCCTTTCTCTCATTTGTCGAGAGATAGAATAGCCTTCAGCTAAGTCCATGGCTACGACCTAGCAAGGCGCCATTAGCCTTACATAGTTGACAGTTATCGTATGTAATGTCTCATCAAGAATGCTGTATTCACACACATGAAGAATTAAAAGATAAGTATTCGAGGAGCCGCATACTTTTCTTATTAGCTTTCACTACTTATCCTGTTCCAGAATTCCCGCCCGTCTGCGTTAGATAGCTTCCATTTCGGCCTCCTCTATCTACAAGGTGTTGGCACATTTACCAACACATCAGTAACTACATATTTGAAGTTCGTGATATCCCTCATTTCTATTATGTTCTTTAAGGTTAATATTTGTTCTGCACGGACCCTAAACCCAGCCTGACACCCTCCTACTTGTTTGTCAAGTATTTCTTCTGCTCTGTTTAAAAGCGCCTTAGAGAAGATCTTATAGGTCATTGGTAAGAGGGAGATACCCTACAACTGCTGGGGTCTGTTTTCTTCCTTTTTTATGTAGTGGATGTATTATTGCAGTTGTCCATTCTGGGGGTAAGCTGTGTGTTGTCCAGATTTCTTTGAGTATCTCTGACAGTCATTACATCATGTTGTCACTAGAGTACTTCCATAGTTCAGCAACTATATTACCCTCTCCATGTGCTTTATTATTTTTAAAGTCTTTTATGATTTCTTTTATTTCTTTTGTGGTAGGGGGCTTTGAGACCGATGATGTTGGGTGTGCAATACCGAAATTAAATTTTTATTTCGGTCGATCACTTCAAAGTATTTGGCCAGCATTCCATAGTTCTCTGTGCTGTTGTACGCAGTTTTCTGCGTTTTTGGGTCCGTGAAAATAGATTAGGTGTAGTGTATTTCTTTAAGCTATTTTAGAAAGTTTTGTAAAAGTCCCTAGCATTGTTCTGCTTGAAGTTGGAGTCTATTGATGCTAGTTGGTCTTTCATGTCTTGTACGTTGATCATTTTAAGGCATTTTAATACCTGTTTCCGGGCTTCTTTTAGGAAGTTCCTATTTTTATCATTTTCATTTGCGTTCCATATGTTGAAAGCTCGTTGTATTGTTAGTATTAGTTCCTCACACTTATCATTCAACCATGCATACTTCCATTTTTTAGTAAGGTGAATGGTTTCTTCTGCTGTCTGTGCTATGTCTTTATGAAGTTGTTCCCATGTTTTAGGTGTTCTCTTTTCCAGCAAAAGTCTTATCAAATTCAATAAAATCGAAATGTTCTCATTTTGTATCCGATCAGTTATATCTATTTAGGAGGCTCCAATGTACTTCACGTCCTACCTCACATAAAAACTTTCTCCATGCTTCCTTGTGAGCCTTCTGGTTATTCTCCCGCCAATTGTTCGTTTCTCTTCATGTAATTCATACGATATATCGGTTTTACCTGGTAAATGTATCTCATATACTTCCCGTTTATCTACAGGAGCATTTTTTACTTCTTCGTTCCATATTCTCAAGCCGTTTTTATTTCTTATCTTTCTCTTCGTTCTTGAAGTTCATTATATTTTCGTTATTTGCATCTTCGTCTGTGTGTTTCGTTTGATACTTAGTAAGACTAGTTTCATTAAGAGCTCCTAATCTCACTTTCTGTCGGTGATACATGTTACACGTTTCTTCATTTTCACGTCTGTGTTTTGGATTACCTCTTTCCACACTGCGATTATTTTGCTTCTTGAAATTACTTGATAGTGGTCGTAATATATAATGCTCGCTGTGTGAGTTTCACTTCCTGTAGCAATGAAATTAATTTATTATTGACTATTGCGTAATTCGATAATGATCTGCTGGCTCGACTACTCCATTTAAACTCACTGAAGTCTTTCTTTCGGAGGGAGGTATTTGTTACTTTCAGCTGAATAAAATTGCTTACTTTACTCTCCATTGTCCTTTATTGATACTTCTTCTATAGTCCCCATAGTACTTTGAACACGTATTTTGTCTACTCTAGAATTTTCATTTGATGCCGGGCCACATGTTCGTCCGCTCACAGCTTGTCTTAATCACCGTAAACTTGCAGCTTCTTATTGAAATGCAAAAAATGGCAAGACCATCAGTATAAGACTGATCTGATCGATTAGGAGTTCAGAATGGTCTTCACTGACCTCCTTCAATATACGGCTCAAGGAACCAGCTAAAATGTTCTCTCAGAGCATGTCATGCTGAACCTTTAATTAGAAAGCCAAGAACCTAATGGACGATCTGGCAATACGACCGCTGCGATTTGGTCTGTCAAGTATACAGCTGAGGCTCCCGGCTGTTGGTTTCAAGAAAGAAAGTACGGCGATGTCGTTGATGTAAGTCAGAATTACTAAAGAGAAAACAGGTTCACTAACGTCTGTAACTGATAAACTGAATACTTGCTCTCTAAATCAGATAAGCTCCCTGAAGAACAAGTCACCGGACGGTCACCCACTTGGTATTCCTTCAACAATGCTAAGGTGGCGCCGGACTAAGGTGCGTCAGTACGAATCCCAAACTCGTTGGAGAAATCTGGAATTCCCATAACTCTTGACTTGCCCAAAACTTATTTTAAACACTGAAGCGTGATTTCTTGAGACTGTCAGCATTGGAAATTTTTCCACTGTTCCTAAATTCACCCGTGGGACTTGTCCACTGAGCAGCATTTAGTATTAATTAGCGAAGAGAAGTTACCATGCCGATATATCGGGCTACAGTGTTAATATATCTAGGCATAGGGCAACCGTAAATTGCTCGAGTGAGTTCTTAGTGAATGTTAACTCAGTCAGGTAAAGAAGTATGCTATCAAAGGACGTCTGAGGCTGGATGAACTTGGGATAGTTTAACCCTTAATATGGCCCAAGGAAATCACCACAAAACTTCAACAATATGTTTCAGGAGAGACTTCCACTGTAGGTGACGAAGTAGTCGAAATGATAGTATACAAACCTAAATTTCAGTACAGATTAAGCGTTATCCAAAAGACGGAAAAACACGTTGTCCTCTGTTGAAAAGCCAAAACATGCTCTTTTGAACTCTTATATGTTCCAGGCACTGGCAAAGAAAGTAGCAGCTTAGATTCCTCATAATAGGGAATCTGATATTGCATCAGTTTATCCTTGTTGAACCACTAAAAATAAAAATATAAAACAGGTACGGAGACAGGCTGCAAAATACCTCTTGATCCTGTACCCTATAATCGATTGTTAGCCTGACTTCACCCTGCCCCTTAGGTGCCAAAACTTTTGGGTAAACAGTATGGTGAGGTAGAAGGCCTAATTATTCCATCCACCACCGTCAGGTCATTCAAACCTTTGAGCTGATTCATCTGGGATGGTGAAAGTAGATGAGGAGGAAGGCTGACTGGTACGTAATTTATAACTTGAACTTTATGTATTAACCTGGCTTGGTCACCCTGAATTTATTGGCAAACACGCATTGAAAGGACTCCCATAACTCCCGCACCTGGGTGATAAAACTCAGCCGCGCGGAATTAGCCGAGCGGTCTAGGGCGCGGCAGTCATAGACTGTGCAGCTGGTCCAGGCGGAGGTTCGAGTCCTCCCTTGGGCATGGGTGTGTGTGTTTGTCCTTAGGATAATTTAGGTTAAGTAGTGTGTAAGCTTAGGGACTGACGACCTTAGCAGTTAAGACCCATAAGATATCACACACATTTGAACATTTGATAAAACTCACCACAGTCGCCACCGTTAACCCAATTAAGCTGGGCCTCCGGCAGGTCCCTATTCTGTAGAATACTAATTGTCTTGCCCTGAGAAAACCCAGAGGGAGATTTCTGCTCCCTCCAATTTAGTACAAAGGTAGCATACTGAATAATCATGTACAAGGATAACAGAAATGGTTTCTCTGCTGTCCTATCAACGAATACTGTCCTCCATATCGCCCTTCTACCTTGACGCTCATGTCTGAATAACATGAGTGGAACAGCTGCTCCAATCAGAGCAAAGTCCAATGTTTAGCCACTTTCTCGAAGTTGCCCAGTAGTAGGAACCCGACTCTGGAACAACCACCCGCAATATTTTACAGGACTAGCTAACGTATCCTGCTTTGTATGACTTAATGACATCCCTACAAAGCCAAAATAAGAACTACCATTGTCCCTGCACACACTCGCTACCCTTGTGCATTCATCTTTTCATTTTCCTCATTTCCTCATTTCCCAGTATTCTTGTTGTTGTTGTGGTCTTCAGTCCTGAGACTGGTTTGATATAGCTCTCCATGCTACTCTATCCTGTGCAAGGTTCTTCATCTACCAGTACTTACTACAAGCTACATCCTTCTAGCTGATACATTCTCCTTAAATTTCCTTACCCCATAACACGCTATATCAAAAAACATCTATTTGGTACCCCTATAAATCCTTTTTGTATCTACCACTATTATTATCTTCAATGCTGTCATTACTATTATCTTCTTTCCTTAGGTCAGACCTTAGGTCTTAGGTCTTATTACTATTATTATTATCTTCACTTTCTCAGACATTAAGTCCGGTTAAAAATGGAGTGACGCGGACCTTGATCAAGCGTCACTTACTTTTAACTGTACGGTACGTGTTATATTGCATTTAGGAACTTTTGGGTAATTGAACATGTATCAATAATTACGGATTTCTGTAGCTGTATATATATGTTTGGATGTAGCTGTATTCCATTGATGTACTGGTGGATATTGTGTGGTATGACTCCTGTAGTTGATAGTATAATTGGTATGATGTCAACTTTATCCTGATGCCACATGTCTTTGACTTCCTCAGCCAGTTGGATGTATTTTTCAATTATTTCTCCTGTTTTCTTTTGTATATTTGTTGTATTGGGTATGGATATTTCGATTAGTTGTGTTAATTTCTTCTTTTTATTGGTGAGTATGATGTCAGGTTTGTTATGTGGCGTTGTTTTATCTGTTATAATGGTTCTGTTCCAGTATAATTTGTATTCATCATTCTCCAGTACATTTTGTGGTGTGTACTTGTATGTAGGAATGTGTTGTTTTAAAAGTTTATGTTGTAAGGCCAGCTGTTGATGTATTATTTTTGCGACATTGTCATGTCTTCGGGGGTATTCTGTATTTTCTAGTATTGTACATCCGCTTGTGATGTGATCTACTGTTTCTATTTGTTGTTTACAAAGTCTGCATTTATCCGTTGTGGTATTGGGATCTTTAATAATATGCTTGCTGTAATACCTGGTGTTTATTGTTTGATCCTGTATTGCAATCATGAATCCTTCTGTCTCACTGTATATATTGCCTTTTCTTAGCCATGTGTTGGATGCGTCTTGATCGATGTGTGGCTGTGTTAGATGATACGGGTGCTTGCCATGTAGTGTTTTCATTTTCCAATTTACTTTCTTCATGTCTGTTGATGTTATGTGATCTAAAGGGTTGTAGAAGTGGTTATGAAATTGCAGTGGTGTAGCCGATGTATTTATATGAGTGATTGCCTTATGTATTTTGCTAGTTTCTGCTCGTTCTAGAAAGAATTTTCTTAAATTGTCTACCTGTCCATAATGTAGGTTTTTTATGTCGATAAATCCCCTTCCTCCTCCCTTTCTGCTTAATGTGGATCTTTCTGTTGCTGAATGTATGTGATGTATTCTATATTTGTGGCATTGTGATCGTGTTAGTGTATTGAGTGCTTCTAGGTCTGTGTTACTCCATTTCACTACTCCAAATGAGTAGATCAATATTGGTATGGCATAGGTATTTATAGCTTTTGTCTTGTTTCTTGCTGTCAATTCTGTTTTCAGTATTTTTGTTAGTCTTTGTCTATACTTTTCTTTTAGTTCTTCTTTGATATTTGTATTATCTATTCCTATTTTTTGTCTGTATCCTAAATATTTATAGGCATCCGTTTTTTCCATCGCTTCTATGCAGTCGCTGTGGTTATCCAATATGTAATCTTCTTGTTTAGTATGTTTTCCCTTGACTATGCTATTTTTCTTACATTTGTCTGTTCCAAATGCCATACTTATATCATTGCTGAATCCTTCTGTTATCTTTAGTAATTAGTTGAGTTGTTGATTTGTTGCTGCCAGTAGTTTTAGATCATCCATGTATAGCAAATGTGTGATTTTGTGTGGGTATGTTCCAGTAATATTGTATCCATAATTTGTATTATTTAGCATGTTGGATAGTGGGTTCAGAGCAAGGCAGAACCAGAAAGGACTTAATGAGTCTCCTTGGTATATTCCACGCTTAATCTGTATTGGCTGTGATGTGATATTATTTGAATTTGTTTGGATATTAAGTGTGGTTTTCCAATTTTTCATTACTATGTTTAGGAACTGTATCAATTTAGGATCTACTTTGTATATTTCCAATATTTGTAGTAACCATGAGTGGGGTACACTATCAAAAGCTTTTTGGTAATCAATGTATGCGTAGTGTAGCGACCTTTGTTTAGTTTTAGCTTGATATGTCACCTCTGCATCTATTATCAGTTGCTCTTTACATCCTCGTGCTCCTTTGCAACAGCCTTTTTGTTCTTCATTTATAATTTTGTTCTGTGTTGTATGTGTCATTAATTTCTGTTTAATGACTGAAGTTAATATTTTGTATATTGTTGGTAGGCATGTTATGGGGCGATATTTAGCTGGGTTCGCTGTGTTCGCTTGATCTTTATGTTTCAGATATGTTATTCCGTGTGTAAGTGTATCAGGGAATGTGTATGGGTCTGCAATGTAACTGTTAAATAATTTAGTTAGATGTGAATGTGTTGAGGTGAACTTCTTTAACCAGAAGTTTGCTATTTTGTCATTTCCAGGGGCTTTCCAATTGTGAGTAGAATCAATTGCTTGGGTGACTTCATGTTGCAAAATTATCACTTCAGGCATTTGTGGTATCATCTTGTATGTGTCTGTTTCTGCTTGTATCCACCGTGCATGCCTGTTATGTTGTACCGAGTTTGACCATATGTTGCTCCAGAAGTGTTCCATGTCTGTTATGTTTGGTGGATTGTTTATTTTAATGTGTGTGTTATCTATTGTCTGGTAAAATTTCTTTTGGTTTGCGTTGAATGTTTGGTTTTGTTTCCTTCTATTTTCACTTTTTTTGTATCTTCTGAGTCGTTTGGCTAATGCTTGTAATTTCTGCTTCTTTTCGTCTAATTGCTCTGTCGCTTCTTGTTGTGAGATTTTACCTAACCTTTTCCGTTTTTTTTCCGAGATCTCATTTCTTATAAATTGTGTTAGCTGTCCGATGTCTTTTCTCAGTTTTTCTATTTTGATCTGTAGCCTGTGTTGCCACGCTGGTTTTGTGGGTTTCTTCAGTGTGTTGGTTGGTTCTGATCTCAGCCTAGTGTGTATATTTAGTGTAGTGAGTGCTCCTACATAAACCAGTAGTTGTAACTCTTCCATAGTTGTATTTTCATTTATTTTGTTGCGTATGACTGTGTTGATAGTTTTTATTGTTGTTTCGACTTGTGGGTTATTTGGTGGTCTACGCAAGAATGGTCTAATGTCTGTATTTGTGTCTTTGTATTCTATATATGTTAGCTGAAATTTTTCTTCTATATCTAACATCTGTGTCACTTCGTGTTCTATTTGTGCTTGTTCTGGTGGCTGTCTTAAGATTTCGTTTTCCTCTGATTGTTTAATTGGTGCATGTTGTTCTTTGTTTGTTTGCTCTGGGATGTTTGAGTCCATTACTGTATTTTCTTCTTCTTCTGATTGCACATTATTTTGTTCCAGTATTTGCTGTACTTGATGTTTGATGTTTTCTAATTCTGACTGGGGTATCCTGTTATTTTTTATTATTACACGGATCTGATCAGCTAATCGTTGTTCTGTTAAAAATTTTAATTCTGGGTATCTGGTAATAAATGTTGTGTATACTTGTGATCTGTATCCAGTTGTGTTGGTTCCTAGGTTTGTTGCTTGGTAATAACAGAACATGAGGTGTCGATTAACTTCATCTGACCATCTCATCCTCTGTCTTTGTTTTCCTTCTAGGGTGGTTGCAGGAAGCATATCCTGCAAAACACCTCTATTTGGATTTAAATCATTTTCCAGTTGGCTAGCAGTGTCGTTACCATTGTGGGCGGGCATAGGGTTCAAGCGTCGTCCCCGACCATGACGGCGCTTGTCCGAGGCTTCTTTACTTCTGTCCTCAACCAACTAATCACACTAAAAGGGGGGTTAGCCCTATTAGTGGTTTGTTCTTTTCGTCGCCTTTTACGACTGGCAGAACATACCGTAGGCCGATTCTTTTCCCGGGCCTTATTATTATTATTTATAATGTATTTCTGTTAGTGGCAGCAGCAGCAGTAAGAGCACAAGTAAAGCTAGTATTAACTTTACTAGCTGATAGTATTATTTAATCAAACTGCCAGTCCAGATACTCGAATGATTTTAATACTATTTGTCACATTAAAAATCGTCTTTAGGTAACTATGATGTAAAAAAGGTAGTGCATGTGTGCCTCAGTCCGATTTAAGAGTATGCCTCATGGACGATTCATATTAGTTTAAATAAATAAATTAATTAAGTAAACCTTGTGCCTTCGTACAACTGAATTTCCTTGTCAAAACTCCAATCCGAAATTTAAAATATCATCCTTAATAACTTCATTTGTTGGTCATTGATCATTTTACAAATTCTGACAACTGAACCCAATGACGGCAATTTGGACACAAAGCTAATGGCCGAATACCAAGCACCACTAACCAACGATATAGAACTATCCGTATCATGAAGAGCACAAATTGGTTCCTTATTAAAATTCACACAAATAAAGGGCGTAGAAGAAGATGAAACAGAGTGAAGGACCTTCCGTAATCCACTTTCCAAGGCGCCATACTTCTAACTGTTCAACACTAAGATATTTATAGAAGGTCTAAACTGAGCAGCATGACTGTTGCGCCCCCATTCAAAAAACTTAAACGTCCAATGGGATGTGAGATCACCAGTACTCCTCTCCTCAAGCCAAACACCTGCTTCACGAACTCTGCACTTAACACTACGCTGCCCATGCACGTGTCCGATATATCTGATATTTTGAACTTGGTGAACAAATGCGTTGACCAGGAAATAAGCAAAGAGGCCAAAAGTACATGTGACCTACGATGGCGCAAGATACGTACCAACACAATAAAAATAACTTTACCTTCATAATTCAGTAAATCCATTACTTCAGCAGCATATCGCTCTGACAGGAGCTCCTGTTTGCTTTGTAAATATGCGTAGTGAATCCTAATCAGTTCTTTCAAGGTATGGGCTGGTACAAATTTAAAGCAAACACTGGCACTGAAATTCGTAATTATAGTGTCGTCATCCATAGCTGTGAAGAAACAGCTTGAAACGACCATCAACTTGTACATAAAATAACAATGCTCGTCCATCAGTCCTTTAGCCACACCTCCCTCCTGCAGCTCTACCTAAGACTGCAAAAAATTATGGATCTGACATTAAGTATCGCTCTCAACAAATGAAGGACAGGATGAGGCAACTCACAAAAAAAATAGTTAAATACTGCTGCCGACCAACTCAGTCATCTGAGAAGGGTTAATGGTATCAACGCCTGGTTCGATACCCCATTCGTGAAGAAGTCCATCACTAGTCAACAAGCAGGTAACACCCCGACAAAAATCCAGTATCTCCATAAAAGGCACAATAACATATCGCTAACTACAGAACTGAGTCTAAAGCCACTTGAAGCCTTTAAATGTTGCAACGCGGGATTAATCTAGCATGCATACATGTTAACCCTCACAACCCGAGCGGAGAAGGGGTACTAAGTTAACTTGTATTTTAAATTTTGGAAAGAATATTTACTGTTTTTAATAAATTCTTTTGCCATATTCGGTAAATGTTGAAACATTTTCACTTAAACTGAACTCAAAAATTTAAGTCTATGTAGTAGGTATCACTTTCCACAATGAATGTTTTTAAGGTTCAGACCTTATTTACATATCAAAATCTCTTTAAAATGTATATTTAAAGTGTAATTCAATAAAAACGAACGAAATTTTCCTTTGAGAAAATTAGTAGTGTTCATGAAATACCTCCAGCTAGATAATGCGCGACATTAAAAATGAATTGATACTGGTAAGGGTATGGTAATAGATATATTCAGGTTCTACACCCTACTTACTCACCAGTTTTTCTTTAAAAATATGTTGTTGATATCAGTCAACAACCAAAGAAGTCAGTTTTTTTTATTTTCAACTCTTTTTGTGTTGTCATAAAGTAACCTCTTTCGCCCCCTCCTGCTGCTTTCGGTAATGTGCGTTATGGAAAATGCAATGGTATATTGGAAGGGTTTACTTGCAAACGTGAGTGGTGTACAGCGCCAGTGGCCATTTTTGCTAACGTGGTTTGAATATGGCGCAGAGCTGCATTCATTCCTTTCGGTGAGAAAGCAGGGAGAGCCACAGGCAGCTCCGATATCTCATAGAAGCATTGGTATAACCATAGGACCACCATGGGGCTGCTGCCTGTGTATGGTAAGTTCTTCGCCTTAACCTTCTTTACGTGGGTAGCAAATACCTGGGAATATCCCAAAATCACTCACATCGGAGAAGAGTTCATCTGATAACAACAAATCATATGGAAAGTTAAACCAATTAAGGATCACATTTTCAGTCAGGTGTCACAAGTGAATGCTACCAAACACCTGCTCTGTGTACGTCTACAGTGTTACCAAAATATTTACTAGTATTTAACAGCTCAATTGGTTGGAATATGGAGTGGAAGGCTGGTTTCAGTCTGACCAAGCGCATCTGGATAACCATTAGACGACTTTATTTACATGACAAATCTTGCAAGAGACCTTTAACAGTTTAGATACATAAACAGATTCGATCTGACTTCATAAAAGCTAATAAACCGAACGTGACTTAACTTGATATAGATGGGACAGTTGGTTTCCTCTTATAGCACAAAAAATTTGCCTCATACATTATTTATTCTCTAATTTGTATTACTGCTTTTTGCAGTGATAAGGTGTGTAACATAATTATGTACAGCAGAATACCTTCTCAGTTGCTGGATGCAGTTATGTACAAAGAGGATACATTGTGTTATGATTTTCTTGAAAAATATGCAATTTGGTACTTTAGTGTTAATATCAATTGGTTGTGATGAAAAATTAATTATGATTAGCTTTATTATTTTGCATTACTCGCCAATATTCGTTCTAAGCTTTTATACTGCATTATGTAAATAATCTTTTACCATGTGATAATCTGGAATTGACATATTTTTGTTACTGAAGTGAAGACTGGGTTCTATCTGTTGTTTGCAATTTACAGATTTCCTATCTTTTTCTGTAGCAGACTATATCAGAGCATATGTGCAATATTGAGTGGGTACTGATTTTATTTACTTAAGGATTTCTGTAATACATTTAATGCTAGATTTGTATTTGCATTAATGTAGGTTTTATAAATGCTTAGTATTGACAATTAAATGTTTGCCAAATAAGTATGCATCATATTGACAATAGCAGAAAAAATTCTAGCCGTAAAAAAATCAATTGTTGAGTTAATGGTCTCAGATCGCATTGTAATGTGTCGTCTGATATTTTCAAAGGATGGAATAACTTTTGTCTTTATTCAAATTACTGATAATATCCTGAAGTCGTTGTTGAAGAGGTGTAAATTTGGTGACACAAGACCGTGCTAACATTTACTTTCAATGCTACAAAACGATGTTCGTGATAATCGGACTTCATAAAGAACATTAGATTACAGGCTCGATTTGCAGGAACGAAAGTGTTCAAACAATAACGGGCTGATGGTGCATGAAAGGTTCGTCGCCAAACCAACCACATCCAACGAATCTGACAGATTGAAATATTAGTAAAGAGAATCACATACATGGCTAGAGATGAAAATATAGTTGAATTTTTATCAGTTATAATTCAAGCAAGAGTACATAACATAACAGATACATGAACTTAAAATTTTGTTGTCGGAAGAAGAGAGAGATAACAAGAAAGCGACTTCTTGTACTTCAGTTTTCTTAAGAAAACAGTATACTCGGTCGTAATTCGTAGAAACCGTTATTAATTAACTATTCAGAGATACATATTGTTTCAAGCATATGGCTCTCTCTAAAATAGTTCCCTGCTATGGCGCTTAGAATGTTCTTAATACATCACTTATTTTATAATCTGCGTTACTGGTTTTTGAAGTGATGAGGTGAGCATCACAATTCTGTGGTATGAGTATACCTTCACACATACACAGTTGCAGTTAATAGAATGTAAGGTTGCTTTTCTAGATAAATGACTTCTCTTCAATACATAATGATTGATGATAATCAGTTACTGTTGATTAAGCTGAAAGAAATGATTAGTTTGACATGGCAGTTAGGTAATACTTTCGGTTATAACTGATTGCTCCAGGTTTTGATGAAAAAATGTTATATGTCGTGACTTAGTGTTAACGTCCAGAATGATTGCTATGCTCAGGACTATTAAAGTGAACTCCCTAACAAAAAAATGAAGTATGTGTGTCGTCAACATACAGCCATAGAAGACTGCAACACACTCTTCAGTCATTAATGCTTTACAGAATTATTGATGTAACGCGGCATTTAACATTGAAATCAGTACAGAATATGGAACAGATTTTATTGAGTGCGGATCTCGATAAGACAGTTTATGGAAGGCTAGTGTTTAATAAACTTATCATTTAGTATTCGTTTTAATGTTCTTTTATCCCACATTTAAATTAGTCACAAGTTCTTTCAGTCAATATGATTAACATATGTTCATGTATAGGATTTTAGCTGATGTCTTCATTATAGGATTTTCTTTTCATAGTATCTCACAGATACTCTGGCTTGAACAGCCTATAACAGGTAGGACGTCTGCAGTAATACAAAAGTTAAAATCTTGTGTTTAGTAGTAGTGAGTATCAGAAATCATCAGGTGTTAATGGTAGTGACGGTTGTATATTTTGTTGGCAATGAGAAGTGGACCCACCTAGCTATTTACTAACATGAAGTGTTGAGTGCTATTGACAAGGGATTTCAAATTGATTCCGTATTTCTAGATTTCCAGAACGCCTTTGACACTGTATCACAAAAACGGTTTATAGTGAAATAGCGTATTTATGGAATATCGTCTCAGTTATGTGACTGGATTCGTAATTTCCTGTCAGAGGTCACAGTTTGCAGTAATGGACGGGAAGTCATAAAGTAAAACACGTCACTTCTGGCGTTCCTCAAGGTAGTGTTATAGGCCCTTTACTGTTCCTTATCTATACAAACGGTTTAGGAGACAATCTGAGGAGCCATCGTAGGTTGTTTGCAGGTGATTCTGTTTTTTATCCACTAGCAAAGTCATCAGAAGATCAAAATAAACTGAAAAACGATTTATAAAAGACATCTGTATCGTACAGAAATTATTAGTTGACGCTAAAAATGGAAAAGTGAGAGGTCATCTACAAGAGTGCTAAAAGGAATCCGTTAAACTTCGGATACGTGATAAATCAGTCAAATCTGAAGGTCATAAGTTAAACTAAATACCTAGGAATTATAATTACAATCAACTTAAATTGTAAGGAATACTTATAAAACGTTGTGGGGAAGGCTAATCAAAGACTGTCTTTAATTGGCAGGATACTTAGTAAATGTTAAAGATCTACTAAAGAGACTGCCTACACTGTGCTTGTCCGTCCTCTTTTACAATACTGCTCGGTGGTGTGGGATCCTTACAAGATAGGATTGACAGAGTACATCTAGAAAGTTCAGAGAAGGGCAGCATATTTTGCACTATATCGAAATAGGGGAGATAATTTAACTTCAATAATTCAGATTTTGGGGTGGACATCGTTAAAACAAATGCGTTTTTCGTTGTGGCAGAATCTTCTCACGAAATTTCAATCACCAATTTTCTCCTCCAAATACACTCCTGGAAATTGAAATAAGAACACCGTGAATTCATTGTCCCAGGAAGGGGAAACTTTATTGACACATTCCTGGGGTCAGATACATCACATGATCACACTGACAGAACCACAGGCACATAGACACGGGCAACAGAGCATGCACAATGTCGGCACTAGTACAGTGTATATCCACCTTTTGCAGCAATGCAGGCTGCTATTCTCCCATGGAGACGATCGTAGAGATGCTGGATGTAGTCCTGTGGAACGGCTTGCCATGCCATTTCCACCTGGCGCCTCAGTTGGACCAGCGTTCGTGCTGGACGTGCAGACCGCGTGAGACGACGCTTCATCCAGTCCCAAAAATGCTCAATGGGGGACAGATCCGGAGATCTTGCTGGCCAGGGTAGTTGACTTACACCTTTTAGAGCACGTTGGGTGGCACGGGATACATGCGGACATGCATTGTCCTGTTGGAACAGCAAGTTCCCTTGCCGGTCTAGGAATGGTAGAACGATGGGTTCGATGACGGTTTGGATGTGCCGTGCACTATTCAGTGTCCCCTCGACGATCACCAGTGGTGTACGGCCAGTGTAGGAGATCGCTCCCCACACCATGATGCCGGGTGTTGGCCCTGTGTGCCTCGGTCGTATGCAGTCCTGATTGTGGCGCTCACCTGCACGGCGCCAAACACGCATACGGCCATCATTGGCACCAAGGCAGAAGCGACTCTCATCGCTGAAGACGACACGTCTCCATTCGTCCCTCCATTCACGCCTGTCGCGACACCACTGGAGGCGGGCTGCACGATGTTGGGGCGTGAGCGGAAGACGACCTAACGGTGTGCGGGACCGTAGCCCAGCTTCATGGAGACGGTTGCGAATGGTCCTCGCCGATACCCCAGGAGCAACAGTGTCCCTAATTTGCTGGGAAGTGGCGGTGCGGTCCCCTACGGCACTGCGTAGGATCCTACGGTCTTGGCGTGCATCCGTGCGTCGCTGCGGTCCGGTCCCAGGTCGACGGGCATGTGCACCTTCCGCCGACCACTGGCGACAACATCGATGTACTGTGGAGACCTCCCGCCCCACGTGTTGAGCAATTCGGCGGTACGTCCATCCGGCCTCCCGCATGCCCACTATACGCCCTCGCTCAAAGTCCGTCAACTGCACATACGGTTCACGTCCACGCTGTCGCGGCATGCTACCAGTGTTAAAGACTGCGATGGAGCTCCGTATGCCACGGCAAACTGGCTGACACTGACGGCGGCGGTGCACAAATGCTGCGCAGCTAGCGCCATTCGACGGCCAACACCGCGGTTCCTGGTGTGTCCGCTGTGCCGTGCGTGTGATCATTGCTTGTACAGCCCTCTCGCAGTGTCCGGCGCAAGTATGGTGGGTCTGACACACCGGTGTCAATGTGTTCTTTTTTCCATTTCCAGGAGTGTACAAAAATATTTTGTTGATGCCAACCGACATAAGGAGAAACGATCATCATAATAAAACAAGGGAAATCAGAGATCGACCGGAAAGATATAGGTGTTCGTTTTTTTTTTCTTTTCTTCTTGCCCTGTACGAGATCGCAATAATAGAGGGTTATTGTGAAACTGGTTCGATGAACCCTCTGCCAAGCACTTAAATGTGATTTATGGAGTATCGATGTAGATGAAGGACATAATGTAGGTGACGTTGTCAGACGTCTTGGGGACCCATCTGGGTACTCAGGATCTGGGTGGAGAATGATGACACATTGCAGGAAGTTTACGTCATTAAAGTTAGGGTTGTACCTCGTGATGTCATCAGATAGCCCATAGTTACCAGTTTACATGCAACAATGGGCACATGTTAGCGTGGGGAAGAGTAATCTTTTTAAGTCACCTGTGAAGCATCATCGTTCACTTGTAGTACATCACCAAAGAATGTTATGAATGTGTTCAGGGTCGAAATCACTTTTGTAATTAATGTCCACAACATGTACAGTATGACTGTCTTCGCAGGTCAATTTTCTTACAGTATACAGATCAAACAAATTATGATGGCATAGGATGCAAAACATCCCGAACGATTAGCAACGCCACTGTGTTGCTGGGCCATTTGTGTATTGAACACCTGAGTTTAGATCTGAAAGTGAGTATAAAACCGCCTAACACCTAATGAAGAAAATTTCATCTTGCACTATGCTAGAAGCGGATAGCAAATTTCCTTGTACATATCAGGCATACACAAGATTATTCATAACGCATTCATCAACATTTTAGTTTTGTTGTCTATACCAACAGATCGTAACACAATGATGGTTTGACTCTGCCATAACTTCTCACACTGTGTGTTCATCACTGATCTATATCTTCGTTGCATACTAATTAACACAATATCCATTTTAGAATGTGAAACCACAGTATCACAGTTTATCAGTATATTTTATTTACAATATGTTCTTTCGTGTCATTCCCACTGATCTCAATTGCCTTAGTGAAACAACTCAGACGTGAAATTGATTATTGATGTAATAACATACAACATTGAGTGTAAATTAGGTCTATAATAGATTGCATAAATGAATATACAATCAACCAAATAGTTATCTTTCATGACTGTGGTCTAATTTTGTAAAACATCAGCATTCTCAATGAACCAAGATTTCTGTAGGTCAGGACATCATAGTTTGTAGATAGGAAAAAAATCGAACTTTGCTTTATGAGTGTGGATCATGTCAAAACCAGAAGCAAAAATTGGCAACACATAGTCAAAGACCGAGCGAGGTGGCGCAGTGGTTAGACACTGGACTCCCATTCGGGAGGACGACGGTTCAATCCCGCATCCGGCCATCCTGATTTAGGTTTTCCGTGGTTTCGCTAAATCGCTCCAGGCAAATGCCGGGCCGGTTCCTTTCAAAGGGCATGGCCGACTTCCTTCCCTGTCCCTCCCTAATCCGATGAGACCGATGACCTCACTGTCTGGTCTCCTTCCCCAAAACAACCATTTAACCATAGTGAAAGAGCAAAAGACACGCTGAGATTGAGCGATTATGTATGTGTAACTCCTAAGATCCTAAGACAAATCTAATCATTAAGCAAGCACACATGGCTAATTTTATTATTCACATGGATTTGAACATTTCTAATACTAAAGCAGATTTCCATCATTATAATAAAGCAATGTGACATCTTATGAATCAGTATATAATTCGTGATGAAGGCATACTTCTCTGATGGCGATCTTTCATTTCATTTGTAATCCAATTAATAGAAGAACTAGAATCAGACAACATAATCTATCACTTTCAAAGTAAAACACCCAGCCACACACACACACACACACACACACACACACACACACACACACATGTATAAAAATAGATATATCTTGCTTCTCTTTCAAGAACACTAGCATATTCATCTCAAGTAGGACAGTATCAACACATGTAGCTTCTGTTTATCGTAATGTACTGTCTCTACAGTACACATACTAACACTAAAATGTCTTGTGGTTTTGCGTTCCTAATGACTTTTATTTAGATATATATCTCAATTAGTGTTTGACTGGCACAGGCAGTGCAGGACTTAGGTATCAGTTCATTTGAAATACGACACAACTGGTGTAGGAGAATTTCGTCACATAAATACTACTTCCATTCATGCAAGAAAAGTTTAGGTATCAGTAATACTAATCAGATAACTTTGTTTCACTCCATTTGGATACCATGCCTGCATGTGGCTCCAAAATTTCTAAAAACGTCACTTATTAAGTTGCCTGCCAATCATTTATTCAGTAATTCATGTATACACAATTTGATATACAAATAACATTAATCACTTGTGTAAATATTTTTCAAGATCTTGGTGGGAATACCATCCCTTAATTTTGCTGGTTTCAACATAGCTTTGCAAGTAGTTGCCTTCATGTGACATCCAGACTATTGTATAAGAATTTGTGTATAATAGTTGTCACTTGCAGTTGCTTTTCGAAAGAAATAAATATTTCAGGTGAATTTTAAAAAAAATTTACCAACTTGATATCTTTGCACCTATCGTAATTTCTTATAGGAACAGGCTTTTCTCAAGTGTACTTGTTCTGCGAGTGTAAGGTCTGTCTTACCTTTTCTACCCAGGAACATTCTCCTCCCCAAAGATGTCGGTGTATCCGTTCTGCCTTTCATCACGTCTTGCATACTAGCAAAGCTGGAGTTAATTATGTGGTGCACACCGGAAAACTGTTTATGATATGTTCAATTAACTTTACGTATTCTTCTCAATTTGACTGCTGAATATGTGCATACATGGATAGGAACCTATTCAAATCACAGAAATTCTTTGTCGGCTACCCAATGAGTGTCTTCTACGTGATTGAAACCAATGGGGAAGTTGATCTTCTGGTGATCTTTCTTGACCTCGGTAAGACTCCTTTAAATGACTTGATGAAAATGACATGATAATTAACGTTTTTGTCAGGGATAAATTTTGATAATGTCTGTAGTTTAATAAGCTTTCACCCATTATGGCACATGTTGTGATGTGACATAGCTGTGTGATTTATGTCATTACTGTACCTTCCCTCATACGATGTAAGAGTAATATTTTCATCGTATATCCTAGCAACAGAAGACGGTATGTCATTTATTCCGTTTAACCACTCAGCCTGTTGCAAACTACTGATCTGTGACATGACACTATCCCACCACTCCAATAAATCTTTGTTTAGGGCAGTTTTAATTCAGTTCAACTCTCTCTGTCTTACTTGTCTTGAAATGCCTCCCTGTGAAAACACCCCAGTAACAGTCTGCTGAATAACAAGTGGCAGTTCAGAATCTGATCGTTCACTTATATTTCTTTCATTATTTGAAATTTAAGTGGAAAAATATTTAGATAAACTTTCACTTCGTATGCCAAACTGGATTTTTAATTAAGCTTCTTGCACAGCAGAAAAATCTTTAGTTTTCGATCTGACTTGCAGACTAATGCCTTTATGAATACTTGTACGTCAGATAATTTTTGTAACGCATTAGGGATTCTTCCATATGTGGTTTTAAATGAAGCGATTTCAGCAGATAAACCCCTTTATTATACTGTCAAATTTGTCACATCTGTAGCCATTTTCATCAGAGTAGATAACATTATACCTTGTTGTAGACTTTTCAGTTTACAAGTGTGTCAGTAAAAATAAACAAATGTCGTGTGACGAGAGCCCCGTCGGGTAGACCGTTCATCGGGTGCAAGTCTTTCGATTTGACGCACTTCAGCGACTTGAGCGTCGATGTGGATGAAATGATGATGATACCCAGTCCCTGAACGGAGAAAATCTCCGACCCAGCCGGGAATCGAACCTGGGCCTTTAAGATTGACGTTCTGTCGCGCTGACCATGCAGCTACCGGGGGCGGACAGTCTGTCAGTGAAGACGATGTATCATTGTGCATGGTCAACATTTCACTATTCATGGTCTACATTTCATTATTTCTAGTCAGTATTTCAGATACAAAATTTTTCATAATATCCGCTAAATTTCGATGCATTGTGATAGTTGACACTTGTATGGGGCTGGTGGTTGTATTTATTTCCTCTCCCTGAGCATTTGATTCAATTTCGTGAAAACATTCTCAGTGGTTAAAACAGGAAATTCGCTATCTCCAGCAATGGATCCTACCATCTCTCATGTTTCAATTTCCATTGTAGTCAATTTCCCTGTTTTAACCATAATATATGAGATGACTGAAATAGCATGTGTAAAATCACGTATTTTAATTTTGTATCCACACACACAGAAGTATTGCTGAGAATGAATGTTCTGAAAAAACTACATTAATGAATTTAAATAATAAAGAAGCAGTAAACCATTACTCACCCTTGCAGTGTGAACCAGCCATCTTCTCCAGACTAAATTCTCTATAAGCAAAACTGATTACCACTAAGATTTTAAAACATTCAAATAGCAAGCAAAATTGGGCCCTCAGTGATTGGAGATGTCCAGAAAATCTACTCTGTTCATAAGCAAAGGAGAATTGAAAGGTCTCTGTTGGATTCCTTTCATGTTTAATTTCTTAAATCTGTTGTCATTTACGGCATAAATTCCTCTTCTAAATTTACTGTGGCGTTTCTGACTATCTGGGAGGAGATTGAGTAGTGGAAAGTGTTACTTTTACACATAAACAAGAACAATCTGTCACACTACTACACTTTAAAACACAGTTTATATGTAATTCATGTCACACAGCCTCATACGGAACCTACATCCGCTTTCTTTTATATACTGTATATGATAAGATACTGTCATCCCCCTTCCCTTCTGTGTGAGAGAATGAATGAGCAAATGTATTTCTAGTTGCATGCTTGAGGGTAGCAGACAAAGCTGTCTGCTAGAGATCAGTAGGACCAACGTCGGAACAGGTAGCTACGCTTTCTGAAAGCAAAGAGGTTTCTATTCTTAGTATGGTCCTGTCCGTCCGTTGTCATGGTGGTATAGGAAGCTGCCCCTCTGGCCACTTCCGTTTGTATTTGTGAGCCACCCCTCAGGAAGGGACCAGGCAGTCGGTCCGTGGCGAGCGTTTGAAGTGGTAAGATCTCCGGCTAAGCGCGTATCTGCTAAGTCCTTAGGACAATGGATTTCTTAAGTTCAGCCTAACTGAAAATTTAATCACCTTTATTTCAGGTTTAGCTCTAAAATATCTAATGTTATCTTAAATTGCAGCGCAGTGTAATTCTCGTGTGAAGTTCAGATTATTTTCCGGTAGTTGCTTTGTCACTACTTTGTGAGTAAAGTGGAACCACGTGTTGATCAGTAACTCTAACTAAGATCAATCTTAAATGCGAATGCTTGTGTGATTATAACGTCTCGTCTTGACAATATTTTTCAATATAGCAACTTTTCTTTAAGTTCAACCCACGTGGGGTGTACTTTGCGAGAACAGTACCACGTGCTTATATAACTGTTTGCTTTTCGATCTAATTTATTTTAATTATCAAAATTATTGTGGAGTTACACTCTTTGTGTCAACCAAGTTGACCACGTGAGGCAAGTGGTGTAATCATCAAAGTAGCCCTCAGCTATTCTTTTCGCGAAGATTTCACAAAGAGTTAATATGAATTTAGGATACCAGTGTGTGGTAATTACATGACGGACAGGATTGTGCTACGAACGTATCTTCTTTGGGTGAAAATTTGAATCTGTTGGTAGTGGTTAACTTTCTTTTGCATACGTTTCAACGTTCTTTGTGTGTTGTTTTATGAATGCAGTGTTGTATGCAGTCTCCCGATCTTGCCTCCATATTTGATGTGTTCCATAAGATTGCAATCTCACATTTTCACAATCCTAAATAAGGCACCAGTTTATTTATGAATCAAATTTAGTATGCTGAAATTTCAATGATCAATCTTAAAATAAATTTCCAAACATAAACTGATTTCTTTCTTTTTATTTAAATTCTCCTTTTATATATATATATATATATATATATATATATATATATATATATATATATATATATATGTTACCGGTTGTTGTATGACTATTAAAAGATTATAATCAATGTTAGTCTGATTGGGAATTTGGTAAACCTAGACTAGTTACCTGGTGAAACAGTTGCGCAGTAATGCACGGTTAACTTCCCCAGACAGCTCACAGCTTTTAACCCGCTTTTATTGTCCATCAGTACCGCTTTCATCATAGCAAATTAAAGTATCAATCTTACAAATGGCGACCCTGTTCTGTGATTCCGGTAGACTCTGGAATCTCTGAAACGTTAGATTGCAAGCGTTGTATAATCTTAATTTTTTTTCCCTACAGCGCTCAAACAACTTCTGCGTTGTTTCTGAGGAGACTTTCAAAAGATTCACTGCGTTGTTGAACAGCGTTGTGTTGTTTGTCTTGTTGTTTAGTTTTCTATATTTGTGTGTTTTATATGTGTGTGTGTTTTTTTTCTCTCACTTGTAAATTCCACTGTTTTGATCAAAGATAAAAATTTGTTTTGCGTGTGAAAAAGTGCTTACTAGGTTGGGTATCTTTCGTGTCAGTGTTGTAATTTTTGGGGGACACATTTATTTTGATTAGTGTGTCGCGTACCAGGTATAAATTGCACTAATGCAGACACGTAACCAAGCTAAAAGTAAGTGGTCCGACAACTGAAGCAACATGTACCAAGGTGATAATTTGATTTCGAATGTTAATGCGTCGGACAGTTCCGAAAATACAATGGGAAATACTTCCGACTAAATGCAAAACTGGACGAACGGGCTCACAGCAGAGCCAGAAATAAATTTGCCTCTTACTAACCAAATTGATTTGGCAGAACTCATGAAAGCCTTATTGCAACAAAATAAAGAAAACGCACAGAAATCTGAAAAATCGATCCGCGAGCTAGGCGAACAAATGACGCAGAAATCTGAAAAATCGATCCGTGAGATAGGCGAACAAATGACGCATAAATCAGAAAAATCGATCCGAGAGCTAGGCGAACAAATGACGCAGAAATCAGAAAAATCGTTCCGAGAACAAAAAGAATCATCCGAAAAATCGATCCGCGAGCTAGGCGATCAAATGACGCATAAATCAGAAAAATCGATCCGAGAGCTAGGCGAACAAATGACGCAGAAATCAGAAAAATCGATCCGAGAGCTAGGCGAACAAATAGACAAAAAACTAATCCAGCAGACAAATAAAGTCGACAAGTCGATGCTGAGAGTGTCCGATGATATCTCATAAAGAATAAACAATCTGGCAAGTGAAATAAAAAGTGATATTAAGAAAGAATTAGGCCGTACATTTGAACAAATCGATGACCGTCTGCAAGCCTTAGAACAGGGCAAGCGGAGTGGCGATGCCGAATCTAAAGAGAGCGAAGAACAGCTACTTATGAATTTCCAAGTGCGTGAGAGAAAAATGCCAAAGGGAACACCAGCAGGTACTCTCGAGGGTCCAAGAGGCGGAAACGCATTGTCCCACGTCCGTTAGCAACACAATAGCGGACAACAGTCTAGCGATTCACGTGCTGGAACAGCAAGTAGAACAATTGAAGCAGACTGGGGCGGAGGACAAGAGACAAATACATGATAAGATTGCGGCATTAGTGGACATTGTAGGCACGATGAAGCTGACGGAAAGCGAGAACAGTACTACACCGGTAGCGGCCGCAGAGACCAAAGAAGTGCGTTCGCTTCTTAGATTTCAGAAGGGACAGTTCGAAGTGAACAGGCAGCACAAAGCTGTAACAGGCGAATTACAAGAACGCGTGGCGCATCTGGAAAACCGCATGGCGTGTGATTCCGAACTCGCCAATAGCACTAAAAATAGCCGTACGAACAGTGCAGAGAGGGACTCCCGCCACGAGGGAGATTTTGACGACAGGGAAGAATGTATTTTGAGGGGCAGACATGATACGAATAGAAACATACAAGGGCCTCGCCAGGAGGAAATGCGGGGATTTGATTTCAAACATTTCCTTACGGTGAGAAAGTTTGAGATATTCCGAAATTCGCAAAAAGGAATACATCCACGTGCATGGCTCGAGCAATTTGAGTTTTGTCTTCCCCCCGACTGGGCAAGTTCACATAAGATAGAATATATGTGTGGCTATTTGGAAGGCGAACCGGCGATTCGCATGAGGTCGGCAGCGCGTCACTGCAACTCCACTCAGGAGTTTCGACAAGCCTTTCTGTCCGCCTATTGGTCGGAAGCGGCACAAGATAGGGACAAACATGGCATAATTTTGCTGCCAAATTTGAACCAGTCTGGTTTCGGCAGCCCTGCACCCCTATTCGACCACATGCTGCAGGCAAATCAATTTTTATACGACCCATACGGGCCTGTGGAACTAATTAGGATATGCATCACCAAATTGCCGACGCACTTGCGGCACGTCATTCTTGCGGGACGATGCAACGAGGACGTGGAAACGTTTAAAACACTTCTCCAAGAGTTGGAATATAATACAGCAGAATGCCCGCCTAATCAGGCACAAAGTTATTACGGGGCACAGCAGCGCGATCGCAGTCGTGGCCGTAGTACTAATCAACGGCGTGACTCGTCGTCGCGACGCGAACGGAACAATAATCGGGACCGGCCGTATAGAAACTGGGGTAACAGTCGCGAGCACAGGTGGAACAACGGAAATGATCGAGGACGTGGACAAGATCGTGAACACGGCAGTTATACAGGAGACTGCCCGACTAATCATGCACAAAGTTACTACGGGGAACAGCAGCACGACCAAAGCCGTGGCCGTAGTACTAATCAACGGCGTAACTGGTCGTCGCGACGCGAACGGAACAATAATCGGGACCGGCCGTATAGAAACTGGGGTAACACTCGCGAGCACAGGTGGAACAACGGAAATGATCGAGGACGTGGACAAGATCGTGAACGCTACAGGTACGGCAACCAGAATCGATACTATGATGAACACGGTGGGAATAGGACTGTAGACAGAGCACCTAATGATGTTGAAATTCAGCCGGCTAACCCTAGACATAATCCAGCAAATGGAAATGAACAAAACCGGCAATGACAAACGATCAGCGCAGAAGGCTCCCAATCGGAACAAATGAGCGACATGGCAAATGAGTAGAAAGGACAGTGAGGAGTAGAGAGGTCGGTGAAGCGAAACAATTGATTAGTTTACATTTGTGATAGATGCATTTTGAATAATATGTTGGTAAAAATAATGATAAAGATGTTTCTATGTGATTGATTGAAATGATGTTTTTAATTTTCTTTTCTTTCCTTGTGCAATTAGGCTTTAGTTTGATTCAAACGTGAAGATAAAAGGTTTCTTTGTGAACGAGTAAAATGCTGTTTATGTTTTTTTGTGTCAATTGAAAAGAGTCGCTCCTGAGGGAAGCAAGATCTGTGTTGAATTAATGCAAAACTCAAGGGAATATCCGATCTGTGGGTATTATGAGTCTGGCAAACCTAGGTCCCCAGCTGTTAGTAGCCTTGTTTCCGATTTTCTGCTTTCAGTGCTACTATCTATCTATTACTATTCTATATCTGTCAGTATAAATGAGGATCTCTTACTATAGTATGCGTGCTGTATGAATATTTTAATATAGAACTCTGAGAAAGGAATGAGTAAGTTTGGAATCTTGAAAACAGGATGCAATAATACGATTGTTTAACCAATGGCTTCCCAATATGCGATGATATGTTAATATTGATGATATATGTCTTTTTTGTTCTTTATAGCTGAGTACGTAAAGTGCTGTCTGTGGATTTCGTAAGTATATTGATTCCCTTCAAGGTGAAAGAAGAATTGTGGCTTGTGTAATTTACGTGGCCCTGAAATATTATTGTGGTAGTCAAATACGAGCAGTTTTTCAGCAAATGGAGAATGGTACAGAAATATGGATCCTTTCTGTAGTCTTGATTGATGTTGAGCCAAAGCCTGGAAAACTTATTCTGCGTTAATACTTGTCCCAGAAAAGCGACGTTTATGTGTTTTGCTAATGCTGTGAGCATTACAGCTTACTGTTTTCGCTGGTGCGGGATGCACTGCAGCCTATATGATTTGTTCTGAGGAAATTTCCCTCTTCAAGGTAGAGGAAGATTAAATAATTTTGATTATGGGACCGAAGGAAAGCTTGGTTTAAGGTAATAAGGATGAAGCAAAACATTTGTCATTTAAACTACATGAGGATTCGGATCTTTTGTGTCTGTTGTGAGTTCAACATGTTAAGATGAAACTGTTTTACAGAATAGAGGTGACCACAATTTTGCCATTCATGAGAAATGAGTCCAGAATAACCACCACAAGCGAAATAACTGATTTGGAAGCGAAAGGTAACTTAAAGAAGGAACGAAATCGCAGCAAAATGGGTAAGAAAATGTAGTATAACCTGTATAATGCAGATATTTTTACCGTTCTCAAAGTCATCTGCGTGATTAATTCTTGTGATAACGTAATTTTAGATGAAATTTTCTTACTGTTTCCTGTGTGAATGTATGAGTATGATAAATGTATTATTGCGAGTCTCTTATCAGGTGTGTCAACTGGTATAAATGTTTTAGCGTGTAAATAACCATTGTTCTGTTTACTGTGTATGTTTAAGGAAAGTTCTCCATATTTATCATGTGACAAGACATATGCCGCGAGCGTCAAGAAGAGGACGAATTAGAACAATGTTGTAGTGGTTTAAACACTTTGTTGAAGTAGCATTGAAGTAGCTTGTTGGATTAACTAGTAGTGGATTGAAGTAAAATTTTGAGTAATGCATGTTTATGGGTAGTTAGTTTGTAGAATAGACAACAGGTGTGCATGTGTGTGTGTAAATAACATGTGAACCCTATGCTCTCCCGACCTATACTTGCGCCAGGCATAACCCTATTCATTTTAGTGAATTAATAAGTGGCATTTGATTTATTAAAACACAAGTGAACCACATTAGTGATGTGGATTTAAATATTATATTGTCAGTTCATTTAATTCTTATTCTTTTTTTACATTGTCAAGTAATTTCACTATTATTTTTTTTTACATTGTCAAGTCATTTAACTTTTATTTTAGATTGTCGATTGATCTAATTTTTTTATTTAAAAAAAAATTAAGTCTCACTTTTGTTCTTAAAAATTGTGAAAGACAATACGAAGTGGTATTATGTATGACATTTTGTAATCACATAAGGATGATGAAAAATTTCTGTGAATGCAGTTGAAAACGTGAAAGCGAACCGGCAAAACTCTTTCGAGACAGCGGGAGCACCCGGACTAGTTGTAAACTGGCGGGTTTCCCAGCAGGACACGCTGTCAACCGGGCCACTTCGGGAGCGCGGCCGACAACAAAAGAAGGGTACACGGCAAACACTTTCCCTTGCACCTGGAGCTAATGGGCGGCCGCCCCGTGCGACCCTTCCTGGAGGCGATGACCTGAGATGGGCGAGTGGTCCACCGCGCGGAAATCCATCTGCTGGCAACGCACCACACGCAAGCGACCGTGACGAGACCGCCGCGGTGAAACAACACCAGGGGCATGGAGCCTTTTGACAGGTACTGTCCAGAGAAACTTGCAGACGTCAACGACGCCTATCGACATTTCCTGACGGATGCCTACTGTCAAGCGACAGTAAATCATGGTTCGATGTTCTCTGGTCGCTAAGGGTGGCACAAAAGAAGAGCCATTAAGTGTCATCCTTGCCCAGGAATATCAACCTGGCGTGTCAAACGAGGATACTGCACGAATTTGACAACACAAACATGGAACCAAATCGAGATGCACGTGACACGGGCCACCAAGAGAAACTTCATGAGAGGGTAGAGACGCGGGATCGCACGCAACAGATGGACAAAAATCCCTACTGACAGCTGCGGCGACGAACCCCCCTCCCTTCCCCTTATATTGTGCCTCGGAACAGTGGAACTACTGAGTGTGTCAGTGAGCAGTGATTATACGGTTCTTAGTTCAATGCATATACGTGTGTTGCTGTCACAGAAACTTTGACTCGTGTGTTTAGCAGGGGTTCGATTTATTGGTGTTTATTAGACTGACTCTTGTATTTTGCAGGTGTTCTATTTATTGTTTTTGTTAGACTTTGACTCTTGTATTTTGCAGGTGTTTTATTTATTGGTGTTTTTTCTTAGATGTTGACTATTGTACTGTTTTATTGATCAATGTTTGTTCTTGTGTGATGTATTAGATTTGTGTTATTTTGTTTCGTAAATTCATTCAAGTGGCATTGCTTCGTTTATCAGTCAGATTGCTATTCATTCTCATTGGACTGTGATCGATTAGCCTTTGCATGGAGCATATTTATTGTGAGGAACCCCTTAAGGGTAACAGTCACATAATTAATTGTGGTCTCAGTATAACGACACAGTGATCATTGTTTCCTAATTAACTGAAATATAGTAGAGTGATTAAATTAGTGCACAATGTTATTTTAATTCTACAAATTATTAGTTTTATAAGATATAGAATTTTTTTGCGATAACCACTTTGTAAAACATGTTTTTTCTCTTATATTTTTTTTTTTTGCTTTTGCGGATTGTGCATTGTAATGTTCTGTTTTATAATACTGATGTTATTTCACAATCTTTTTTAATTGCTATGCCACCTTTGCTATTTTCATATATTTTGCTTGTTAATAAACAGTCATAAATTTTCCTGTGATTAGTTGGCTGTTGCCATGAGCAAATACTGGTGAACTCCATAAGGGTAACAATCAGAAATTGTTTTCATATTAATGACACAGGAACCATTGTTTTTACTTGCTGACCGAATTAGGTCTACACTATCTTTTAAATAGGTGTCACAGATTGTGTTCTTTTCTTCTGTTTGAAATTAGTAGATTTTAAAGATTTGTTGAAATTATTGTGTTTTAGCAAGTAGCTGGTGACCTTTTGCCTTTTCTTTACACTTTTGGTTTAAGTAGGGTGTGAGAAGCCTGCTTGGGAATGTCCTAGCATGGCCAGAAAATTCCGTGCACAGTCTTTTCCCGGAGCGTTGGGGTTATGAAAGGTCTCTGTTGGATTCCTTTCATGTTAATTTCTTAAATATGTTGTCATTTACGGCATAAATTCCTCTTCTAAATTTACTGTGGCGTTTCTGACTATCTGGGAGGAGATTGAGTAGTGGAAAGTGTTACTTTTACACATAAACAAGAACGATCTGCCACACTACTACACTTTAAAACACAGTTTATATGTAATTCATGTCACACAGTCTCATACGGAACCTACATCCGCTTTCTTTTATATACTGTATATGATAAGATCCTGTCATCCCCCTTCCCTTCTGTGTGAGATGATGAATGAGCAAATGTATTTCTAGTTGCATGCTTGTGGGTAGCAGACAAGGCTGTCTGCTAGAGAACAGTAGGACCAACGTCGGAACAGGTAGCTACGCTTTCTAAAAGCAAAGAGGTTTCTATTCCTAGTATGGTCCTGTCCGTCCGTTGTCATGGTGGTATAGGAAGCTGCCCCTCTGTCCACTTCCGTTTGTATTTGTGAGCCACCCTTCAGGAAGGGACCAGGCAGTCGGTCCGTGGCGAGCGTTTGAAGTGGTAAGATCTCTGGCTAAGCGTGTGTCTGCTAAGTCCGTAGGACAATGGATTTCTTAAGTTCAGCCTAACTGAAAATTTAATCACCTTTATTTCAGTTTTAGCTCTAAAATATCTAATGTTATCTTAAGTAGCAGCGCAGTGTAATTCTCGTGTGAAGTTCAGATTATTTTCCGTTAGTTGCTTTGTCACTACTTTGTGAGTAAAGTGGAACCACGTGTTGATCAGTAACTCTAACTACGATCAATCTCAAATGCGAATGCTTGTGTGATTATAACGTCTCGTCTTGACAATATTTTTCAATATAGCAACTTTTCTTTATGTTCAACCCACGTGGGGTGTACTTTGCAAGACCAGTACCACGTGCTTATATAACTGTTTGACCCATCAGGTTAACAGTAAGACATTAGTAACCAGTTCGAGGTTTTTCTTTTGTAAATTGCTTTTCGATCTAATTTATTTTAATTATCAAAATTATTGTGGAGTTACACACTTTGTGTAAACCAAGTTGACCACGTGAAGCAAGTGGTGTAATCATCAAAGTAGCCCTCAGCTATTCTTTTCGCGAAGATTTCACAAAGAGTTAATATGAATTTAGGATACCAGTGTGTGGTAATTACATGACGGACAGGATTGTGCTACGAACGTATCTTCTTTGGGTGAAAATTTGAATCTGTTGGTAGTGGTTAACTTTCTTTTGCATACGTTTCAACGTTCTTTGTGTGTTGTTTTATGAATGCAGTGTTGTATGCAGTCTCCCGATCTTGCCTCCATATTTGATGTGTTCCATAAGATTGCAATCTCACATTTTCACAATCCTAAATAAGGCACCAGTTTATTTATGAATCAAATTTAGTATGCTGAAATTTCAATGATCAATCTTAAAATAAATTTCCAAACATAAACTGATTTCTTTCTTTTTATTTAAATTCTCCTTTTATATATATATATATATATATATATATATATATATATATATATATATATATATATATATATATATGTTACCGGTTGTTGTATGACTATTAAAAGATTATAATCAATGTTAGTCTGATTGGGAATTTGGTAAACCTAGACTAGTTACCTGGTGAAACAGTTGCGCAGTAATGCACGGTTAACTTCCCCAGACAGCTCACAGCTTTTAACCCGCTTTTATTGTCCATCAGTACCGCTTTCATCATAGCAAATTAAAGTATCAATCTTACAAATGGCGACCCTGTTCTGTGATTCCGGTAGACTCTGGAATCTCTGAAACGTTAGATTGCAAGCGTTGTATAATCTTAATTTTTTTTCCCTACAGCGCTCAAACAACTTCTGCGTTGTTTCTGAGGAGACTTTCAAAAGATTCACTGCGTTGTTGAACAGCGTTGTGTTGTTTGTCTTGTTGTTTAGTTTTCTATATTTGTGTGTTTTATATGTGTGTGTGTTTTTTTTCTCTCACTTGTAAATTCCACTGTTTTGATCAAAGATAAAAATTTGTTTTGCGTGTGAAAAAGTGCTTACTAGGTTGGGTATCTTTCGTGTCAGTGTTGTAATTTTTGGGGGACACATTTATTTTGATTAGTGTGTCGCGTACCAGGTATAAATTGCACTAATGCAGACACGTAACCAAGCTAAAAGTAAGTGGTCCGACAACTGAAGCAACATGTACCAAGGTGATAATTTGATTTCGAATGTTAATGCGTCGGACAGTTCCGAAAATACAATGGGAAATACTTCCGACTAAATGCAAAACTGGACGAACGGGCTCACAGCAGAGCCAGAAATAAATTTGCCTCTTACTAACCAAATTGATTTGGCAGAACTCATGAAAGCCTTATTGCAACAAAATAAAGAAAACGCACAGAAATCTGAAAAATCGATCCGCGAGCTAGGCGAACAAATGACGCAGAAATCTGAAAAATCGATCCGTGAGATAGGCGAACAAATGACGCATAAATCAGAAAAATCGATCCGAGAGCTAGGCGAACAAATGACGCAGAAATCAGAAAAATCGTTCCGAGAACAAAAAGAATCATCCGAAAAATCGATCCGCGAGCTAGGCGATCAAATGACGCATAAATCAGAAAAATCGATCCGAGAGCTAGGCGAACAAATGACGCAGAAATCAGAAAAATCGATCCGAGAGCTAGGCGAACAAATAGACAAAAAACTAATCCAGCAGACAAATAAAGTCGACAAGTCGATGCTGAGAGTGTCCGATGATATCTCATAAAGAATAAACAATCTGGCAAGTGAAATAAAAAGTGATATTAAGAAAGAATTAGGCCGTACATTTGAACAAATCGATGACCGTCTGCAAGCCTTAGAACAGGGCAAGCGGAGTGGCGATGCCGAATCTAAAGAGAGCGAAGAACAGCTACTTATGAATTTCCAAGTGCGTGAGAGAAAAATGCCAAAGGGAACACCAGCAGGTACTCTCGAGGGTCCAAGAGGCGGAAACGCATTGTCCCACGTCCGTTAGCAACACAATAGCGGACAACAGTCTAGCGATTCACGTGCTGGAACAGCAAGTAGAACAATTGAAGCAGACTGGGGCGGAGGACAAGAGACAAATACATGATAAGATTGCGGCATTAGTGGACATTGTAGGCACGATGAAGCTGACGGAAAGCGAGAACAGTACTACACCGGTAGCGGCCGCAGAGACCAAAGAAGTGCGTTCGCTTCTTAGATTTCAGAAGGGACAGTTCGAAGTGAACAGGCAGCACAAAGCTGTAACAGGCGAATTACAAGAACGCGTGGCGCATCTGGAAAACCGCATGGCGTGTGATTCCGAACTCGCCAATAGCACTAAAAATAGCCGTACGAACAGTGCAGAGAGGGACTCCCGCCACGAGGGAGATTTTGACGACAGGGAAGAATGTATTTTGAGGGGCAGACATGATACGAATAGAAACATACAAGGGCCTCGCCAGGAGGAAATGCGGGGATTTGATTTCAAACATTTCCTTACGGTGAGAAAGTTTGAGATATTCCGAAATTCGCAAAAAGGAATACATCCACGTGCATGGCTCGAGCAATTTGAGTTTTGTCTTCCCCCCGACTGGGCAAGTTCACATAAGATAGAATATATGTGTGGCTATTTGGAAGGCGAACCGGCGATTCGCATGAGGTCGGCAGCGCGTCACTGCAACTCCACTCAGGAGTTTCGACAAGCCTTTCTGTCCGCCTATTGGTCGGAAGCGGCACAAGATAGGGACAAACATGGCATAATTTTGCTGCCAAATTTGAACCAGTCTGGTTTCGGCAGCCCTGCACCCCTATTCGACCACATGCTGCAGGCAAATCAATTTTTATACGACCCATACGGGCCTGTGGAACTAATTAGGATATGCATCACCAAATTGCCGACGCACTTGCGGCACGTCATTCTTGCGGGACGATGCAACGAGGACGTGGAAACGTTTAAAACACTTCTCCAAGAGTTGGAATATAATACAGCAGAATGCCCGCCTAATCAGGCACAAAGTTATTACGGGGCACAGCAGCGCGATCGCAGTCGTGGCCGTAGTACTAATCAACGGCGTGACTCGTCGTCGCGACGCGAACGGAACAATAATCGGGACCGGCCGTATAGAAACTGGGGTAACAGTCGCGAGCACAGGTGGAACAACGGAAATGATCGAGGACGTGGACAAGATCGTGAACACGGCAGTTATACAGGAGACTGCCCGACTAATCATGCACAAAGTTACTACGGGGAACAGCAGCACGACCAAAGCCGTGGCCGTAGTACTAATCAACGGCGTAACTGGTCGTCGCGACGCGAACGGAACAATAATCGGGACCGGCCGTATAGAAACTGGGGTAACACTCGCGAGCACAGGTGGAACAACGGAAATGATCGAGGACGTGGACAAGATCGTGAACGCTACAGGTACGGCAACCAGAATCGATACTATGATGAACACGGTGGGAATAGGACTGTAGACAGAGCACCTAATGATGTTGAAATTCAGCCGGCTAACCCTAGACATAATCCAGCAAATGGAAATGAACAAAACCGGCAATGACAAACGATCAGCGCAGAAGGCTCCCAATCGGAACAAATGAGCGACATGGCAAATGAGTAGAAAGGACAGTGAGGAGTAGAGAGGTCGGTGAAGCGAAACAATTGATTAGTTTACATTTGTGATAGATGCATTTTGAATAATATGTTGGTAAAAATAATGATAAAGATGTTTCTATGTGATTGATTGAAATGATGTTTTTAATTTTCTTTTCTTTCCTTGTGCAATTAGGCTTTAGTTTGATTCAAACGTGAAGATAAAAGGTTTCTTTGTGAACGAGTAAAATGCTGTTTATGTTTTTTTGTGTCAATTGAAAAGAGTCGCTCCTGAGGGAAGCAAGATCTGTGTTGAATTAATGCAAAACTCAAGGGAATATCCGATCTGTGGGTATTATGAGTCTGGCAAACCCAGGTCCCCAGCTGTTAGTAGCCTTGTTTCCGATTTTCTGCTTTCAGTGCTACTATCTATCTATTACTATTCTATATCTGTCAGTATAAATGAGGATCTCTTACTATAGTATGCGTGCTGTATGAATATTTTAATATAGAACTCTGAGAAAGGAATGAGTAAGTTTGGAATCTTGAAAACAGGATGCAATAATACGATTGTTTAACCAATGGCTTCCCAATATGCGATGATATGTTAATATTGATGATATATGTCTTTTTTGTTCTTTATAGCTGAGTACGTAAAGTGCTGTCTGTGGATTTCGTAAGTATATTGATTCCCTTCAAGGTGAAAGAAGAATTGTGGCTTGTGTAATTTACGTGGCCCTGAAATATTATTGTGGTAGTCAAATACGAGCAGTTTTTCAGCAAATGGAGAATGGTACAGAAATATGGATCCTTTCTGTAGTCTTGATTGATGTTGAGCCAAAGCCTGGAAAACTTATTCTGCGTTAATACTTGTCCCAGAAAAGCGACGTTTATGTGTTTTGCTAATGCTGTGAGCATTACAGCTTACTGTTTTCGCTGGTGCGGGATGCACTGCAGCCTATATGATTTGTTCTGAGGAAATTTCCCTCTTCAAGGTAGAGGAAGATTAAATAATTTTGATTATGGGACCGAAGGAAAGCTTGGTTTAAGGTAATAAGGATGAAGCAAAACATTTGTCATTTAAACTACATGAGGATTCGGATCTTTTGTGTCTGTTGTGAGTTCAACATGTTAAGATGAAACTGTTTTACAGAATAGAGGTGACCACAATTTTGCCATTCATGAGAAATGAGTCCAGAATAACCACCACAAGCGAAATAACTGATTTGGAAGCGAAAGGTAACTTAAAGAAGGAACGAAATCGCAGCAAAATGGGTAAGAAAATGTAGTATAACCTGTATAATGCAGATATTTTTACCGTTCTCAAAGTCATCTGCGTGATTAATTCTTGTGATAACGTAATTTTAGATGAAATTTTCTTACTGTTTCCTGTGTGAATGTATGAGTATGATAAATGTATTATTGCGAGTCTCTTATCAGGTGTGTCAACTGGTATAAATGTTTTAGCGTGTAAATAACCATTGTTCTGTTTACTGTGTATGTTTAAGGAAAGTTCTCCATATTTATCATGTGACAAGACATATGCCGCGAGCGTCAAGAAGAGGACGAATTAGAACAATGTTGTAGTGGTTTAAACACTTTGTTGAAGTAGCATTGAAGTAGCTTGTTGGATTAACTAGTAGTGGATTGAAGTAAAATTTTGAGTAATGCATGTTTATGGGTAGTTAGTTTGTAGAATAGACAACAGGTGTGCATGTGTGTGTGTAAATAACATGTGAACCCTATGCTCTCCCGACCTATACTTGCGCCAGGCATAACCCTATTCATTTTAGTGAATTAATAAGTGGCATTTGATTTATTAAAACACAAGTGAACCACATTAGTGATGTGGATTTAAATATTATATTGTCAGTTCATTTAATTCTTATTCTTTTTTTACATTGTCAAGTAATTTCACTATTATTTTTTTTTACATTGTCAAGTCATTTAACTTTTATTTTAGATTGTCGATTGATCTAATTTTTTTATTTAAAAAAAATTAAGTCTCACTTTTGTTCTTAAAAATTGTGAAAGACAATACGAAGTGGTATTATGTATGACATTTTGTAATCACATAAGGATGATGAAAAATTTCTGTGAATGCAGTTGAAAACGTGAAAGCGAACCGGCAAAACTCTTTCGAGACAGCGGGAGCACCCGGACTAGTTGTAAACTGGCGGGTTTCCCAGCAGGACACGCTGTCAACCGGGCCACTTCGGGAGCGCGGCCGACAACAAAAGAAGGGTACACGGCAAACACTTTCCCTTGCACCTGGAGCTAATGGGCGGCCGCCCCGTGCGACCCTTCCTGGAGGCGATGACCTGAGATGGGCGAGTGGTCCACCGCGCGGAAATCCATCTGCTGGCAACGCACCACACGCAAGCGACCATGACGAGACCGCCGCGGTGAAACAACACCAGGGGCATGGAGCCTTTTGACAGGTACTGTCCAGAGAAACTTGCAGACGTCAACGACGCCTATCGACATTTCCTGACGGATGCCTACTGTCAAGCGACAGTAAATCATGGTTCGATGTTCTCTGGTCGCTAAGGGTGGCACAAAAGAAGAGCCATTAAGTGTCATCCTTGCCCAGGAATATCAACCTGGCGTGTCAAACGAGGATACCGCACGAATTTGACAACACAAACATGGAACCAAATCGAGATGCACGTGACACGGGCCACCAAGAGAAACTTCATGAGAGGGTAGAGACGCGGGATCGCACGCAACAGATGGACAAAAATCCCTACTGACAGCTGCGGCGACGAACCCCCCTCCCTTCCCCTTATATTGTGCCTCGGAACAGTGGAACTACTGAGTGTGTCAGTGAGCAGTGATTATACGGTTCTTAGTTCAATGCATATACGTGTGTTGCTGTCACAGAAACTTTGACTCGTGTGTTTAGCAGGGGTTCGATTTATTGGTGTTTATTAGACTGACTCTTGTATTTTGCAGGTGTTCTATTTATTGTTTTTGTTAGACTTTGACTCTTGTATTTTGCAGGTGTTTTATTTATTGGTGTTTTTTCTTAGATGTTGACTATTGTACTGTTTTATTGATCAATGTTTGTTCTTGTGTGATGTATTAGATTTGTGTTATTTTGTTTCGTAAATTCATTCAAGTGGCATTGCTTCGTTTATCAGTCAGATTGCTATTCATTCTCATTGGACTGTGATCGATTAGCCTTTGCATGGAGCATATTTATTGTGAGGAACCCCTTAAGGGTAACAGTCACATAATTAATTGTGGTCTCAGTATAACGACACAGTGATCATTGTTTCCTAATTAACTGAAATATAGTAGAGTGATTAAATTAGTGCACAATGTTATTTTAATTCTACAAATTATTAGTTTTATAAGATATAGAATTTTTTTGCGATAACCACTTTGTAAAACATGTTTTTTCTCTTATATTTTTTTTTTTTTGCTTTTGCGGATTGTGCATTGTAATGTTCTGTTTTATAATACTGATGTTATTTCACAATCTTTTTTAATTGCTATGCCACCTTTGCTACTTTCATATATTTTGCTTGTTAATAAACAGTCATAAATTTTCCTGTGATTAGTTGGCTGTTGCCATGAGCAAATACTGGTGAACTCCATAAGGGTAACAATCAGAAATTGTTTTCATATTAATGACACAGGAACCATTGTTTTTACTTGCTGACCGAATTAGGTCTACACTATCTTTTAAATAGGTGTCACAGATTGTGTTCTTTTCTTCTGTTTGAAATTAGTAGATTTTAAAGATTTGTTGAAATTATTGTGTTTTAGCAAGTAGCTGGTGACCTTTTGCCTTTTCTTTACACTTTTGGTTTAAGTAGGGTGTGAGAAGCCTGCTTGGGAATGTCCTAGCATGGCCAGAAAATTCCGTGCACAGTCTTTTCCCGGAGCGTTGGGGTTATGAAAGGTCTCTGTTGGATTCCTTTCATGTTAATTTCTTAAATATGTTGTCATTTACGGCATAAATTCCTCTTCTAAATTTACTGTGGCGTTTCTGACTATCTGGGAGGAGATTGAGTAGTGGAAAGTGTTACTTTTACACATAAACAAGAACGATCTGCCACACTACTACACTTTAAAACACAGTTTATATGTAATTCATGTCACACAGTCTCATACGGAACCTACATCCGCTTTCTTTTATATACTGTATATGATAAGATCCTGTCATCCCCCTTCCCTTCTGTGTGAGATGATGAATGAGCAAATGTATTTCTAGTTGCATGCTTGAGGGTAGCAGACAAGGCTGTCTGCTAGAGAACAGTAGGACCAACGTCGGAACAGGTAGCTACGCTTTCTAAAAGCAAAGAGGTTTCTATTCCTAGTATGGTCCTGTCCGTCCGTTGTCATGGTGGTATAGGAAGCTGCCCCTCTGTCCACTTCCGTTTGTATTTGTGAGCCACCCTTCAGGAAGGGACCAGGCAGTCGGTCCGTGGCGAGCGTTTGAAGTGGTAAGATCTCTGGCTAAGCGTGTGTCTGCTAAGTCCGTAGGACAATGGATTTCTTAAGTTCAGCCTAACTGAAAATTTAATCACCTTTATTTCAGTTTTAGCTCTAAAATATCTAATGTTATCTTAAGTAGCAGCGCAGTGTAATTCTCGTGTGAAGTTCAGATTATTTTCCGTTAGTTGCTTTGTCACTACTTTGTGAGTAAAGTGGAACCACGTGTTGATCAGTAACTCTAACTACGATCAATCTCAAATGCGAATGCTTGTGTGATTATAACGTCTCGTCTTGACAATATTTTTCAATATAGCAACTTTTCTTTATGTTCAACCCACGTGGGGTGTACTTTGCAAGACCAGTACCACGTGCTTATATAACTGTTTGACCCATCAGGTTAACAGTAAGACATTAGTAACCAGTTCGAGGTTTTTCTTTTGTAAATTGCTTTTCGATCTAATTTATTTTAATTATCAAAATTATTGTGGAGTTACACACTTTGTGTAAACCAAGTTGACCACGTGAAGCAAGTGGTGTAATCATCAAAGTAGCCCTCAGCTATTCTTTTCGCGAAGATTTCACAAAGAGTTAATATGAATTTAGGATACCAGTGTGTGGTAATTATATGACGGACAGGATTGTGCTACGAGTGTATCTTCTTTGGGTGAAAATTTGAATCTGTTGGTAGTGGTTAACTTTCTTTTGCATACGTTTCAACGTTCTTTGTGTGTTGTTTTATGAATGCAGTGTTGTATGCAGTCTCCCGATCTTGCCTCCATATTTGATGTGTTCCGTAAGATTGCAATCTCACATTTTCACAATCCTAAATAAGGCACCAGTTTATTTATGAATCAAATTTAATATGCTGAAATTTTAATGATCAATCTTAAAATAAATTTCCAAATATAAACTGATATCTTTCTTTTTATTTAAATTCTCCTTTTATACATATATATATATATATATATATATATATATATATATTACCGGTTGTTGTATGACTATTAAAAGATTATAATCAATGTTAGTCTGATTGGGAATTTGGTAAACCTAGACTAGTTACCTGGTGAAACAGTTGCGCAGTAATGCACGGTTAACTTCCCCTGACAGCTCACAGCTTTTAACACGCTTTTATTGTCCATCAGTACCGCTTTCATCATAGCAAATTAAAGTATCAATCTTACGGAATAAACAATATTGACCTAACCTTTTATCATGTCAAAACATAGTTTGGTCTCCATAATTTTTTTGAAAATTCGTTTTTTGTGATAAATATTTCTTGAATTACAGTTGTTTGGTAAGTTCTTTTGTATAATCAGATTATTCTGTGACTGCTCATCAGTTTTCTATTGCTCATCAGTTTTTTGACACAAAACAAGACAAGTTGTAACAATGCAATGACAATTAAGTTTTACACACACACACACACACACACACACACACACACACACACACACACACATATATATATATATATATATATATATATATATATATATATATATATATATATATATATATATATGTGTGTGTGTGTTTCTGAAATGAGTCTGCATCACACTAATGACACCAGGAGAAAATTCCTTTGAGGAAAAATTAGATTTTACATTTAATGATCTAAGTCCTCGTCTAATATTTGCAGAAGATTAAATACTAGTGAACTCCATTTAAATCGCTTATCAAATGCATAAGTTACTGTTGGAGTTGGGGTATGTTTGGTGACACAAGACCATTTGATGATTATCCCAAACTGTTTTATGATCTGAGCACCAGCAGATGTTGAGAAGCATGATTTTAGGAACAATTCCACCAACAGCTGGTAAAATTGTTATTTATTAAAACACAACCGGTTTCGCAGCTTGAAGCCGCATTGTCAGGTGCAACCACATTAATAGGTCATGGACATACCCATGACTACTAGTGAGAATTTACTATTCAGTACATATCGTCAATACTAGGGCGAGCGGAAGGTAACTAAGACGTGCTCCATTTATTTACGACAAGTTACAGGTAGGTGGGACTTGAGATCACAGTGTCATGTTTTAAAATTTGCCTGCGTCGGTTTGACGGCAGGGCAAGCCAGTTGTGGACAAAGTTGTTTTTTAATAAACAACAATATTGTCCAGCTCTTAGAGGAATTATTTGTAACATTAAGTTCATGTTTAGTTTCAATGCAAGAAAGTAATGAGCATGATAGTAAAAGGAATAATCGGACTTCATAATAATAGTTTGCAGGCCCGACTTGTAGAAATGAAATTGCACAAATGATAGCAGGTTGATGGCTCGCAATTGCTGCTCACCAAACCTACCACTTTCAACGTTCTGGTTGGCGGAAGCATTAATAAGTGTTTCATAAAACATTCGTACAAAAGATCAGGTACTTGGCTAAATAATTAAAACATAGTTATACATCAATTATTATTCAAGCTGGAATACAGAACGTAATAGATGCATGACCTTTCACCTTGGTGGTCGGAACGTCACAAATATAACAGAAAGAAAAGTTTTCGTACTTCACTTTTCTTCACATGAAAACTGGACATGAACGTAAATCGAAAAAAAACTTATTAATTAATTACATAGAGATAAATTATGTCTCAGGCATATGATGCTGTCTTTGATTTTCTTAAATACGAGTTTATTGATTCTCTGCAACACCAACACGCAGATGTGCCGAGACATGTTTGGGCAAGTAAAGCAAGAAAGTTTCGAGTTTCGCTAAAACAGGATGACGCCCAGTCCTATAAAGTTAATAATTCCGTGAAACTACGGTTTAATGGATGATAACTGAGTACAGGAAAGTATTTTAGTCTGTCAGGAAACAGCATAGACTTCGATCAATGGTGAACGTCTGTTTCTGATAATCCGTATACAAAAAATATTCAGGCAATTAGGTCTGCACGTTAGTTCTGCAAGGAGCGTTTGTGCTCTAGCCCCAGAAAATCATTTTTTTATATTAGTGCTCGTTCTGAGATCTCTTGTAAGATATTCTTTTTCGTTGTACAACGATACTGCTAGGAAGCATCTCTCACACAGATTATCAGTTTCGCGATGTACACAAAAATATATTTCATATGCTTATTGTTCGAAATCTCTACAAGCAATAAAATTTTTTCCTTGAAAATTGTAACGTAGCTGTTAATGACGGATCACACCTGTAAGTGGATTTTGTAATTTAACTCAACAGCAACGCTATGAGAACAAATCGTTAATGCATAAGCTACATCTTGAGTAGTGTCATTGTACAGCTTATCTATCAAGCACTCTTAACTGCATACAAAAACTGAGAAACGTCAGGAAAGATGTAACGGAATAAAGTCAACCAACATTATTAGTAGAATAAATGCGTCAATATTTCATGAGAAAAACAGTACTGCTTACATACAACAGCGTTATTGAAAGAATTGGAAATATTCTCGTTATTTGACTTTTGTAGTAAAAGTATAGCTTCTGCAGTTGTGGTAGGAAATGTGGGTTTCAAGACGAGCCCAAAAGATGAACGAGCAACTTAGAATTTACTCGCTTTCTCCGTGAAACAAATATCTGGTTTGTTTTCCTTACGAGAGCAGAAATGCTCCTTTCCTCTCTCTCTCTCTCTGCTGTCTGTCTCTTACACACATACATACACACACACTCACACACACACACGTGCACACACACACTCGCTTACAGCGGCGTTCACACAAATTAGCAATTGTGGTTAGGAAACTAGGAGCAGCAGTTGCGTCCGTTGGTTAACAAACAGCACCCGGCGGCGGGGCAGCAATTCAATTTGTGTGGGAGTCTTGCCTCAGTTAGAGCGGTGCTTAGGCTACGGACAGGCGTATTGCGGCTGCGGGAGGTCGACCTCTGCCTCCATCCCCCGGCACGGCTCACCGTGGTCGTCTCGAGGGACTCCTCGCAACAGATAGGGCAGCCGGAGTGATTTCACAACATCCCCGGTTAGCAGAGATTAGGTCGTGTGCCATATTTGGTTTCCAATTTACGCCCACCACATGTTCTCAGTTCAGCTTTTACCCGTATTTTCTCGCTATTGTTATCATTATTACTGTTATTAATTCGACTGGGAGGACGTCAAGTAACTATGACGTATTTCTGGTACTTCTTTTTCTAGCCCAAAAGGGATTAATTCTTTCTCTCTAGTGTCGTCTGCCGCTCCTCATCTGTCCGGCCAATGATCTGCTTCTGCTTGTTGTGAAAGCCTTTAAAAGTTGTTCAGCGATGATCTTTAGGGAGTTATCCGTAAGTCGGTCAACATCTGAAAAATGAAAAATGCACTAAATCACGGAATAATGTAGGTAAAGAGGTAAATTTGACACACATGTCTGGAACTGTATGGAGTTTTATTGAAACCAAACACGAGTGTAAAAACTGGCCAGCAGATGGCACCGGGCAGCAACACAACGGTGACGCTGCATGAGAATCGTGATTGGTATATAAAACGAGCTGTAGTTAGAGAGTGGGTCAGATTATCCCTATCCTGTTTGAAAAAGATATGCAGTAAGATATTGGCTTGTACGAAGGATGACACTCAACCTTGTATTGTCACACTTGTGAAATATCTTTTGCGTACATCGTTTGGTGAGTATAGAGGTCTGAGCCGCACTTTTGTCATGCTTGGCCTCCCAGGTCACCAGACGTCCATGTAGCGTGGTTACCCGAAGTTACAAGTCTACCGCGATCGTCCAGTCTCATAGGGATGCTAAAAGGTAACATCCCCGTGTTATAGTATCCGAGTTTAGCTTTTATTGATTCGACTTTCGTCTTCTACTGAACATGTGCCCATTCTCTCTCCTACCGTCTGCGAGTTCTTCTTCCCTAGATTTCATCTGCACGGTTTGACCAGAATATCCGAAAGTGAGCAGTTTTTATACTTCACCATGCTCTGTTAGGTGATGAGGAGCTGCCGTGTTACTTCGATCTCGAAAGGAATTTTTGAGGTCAACTTTTTCAGCTTGTTCCTTCGACATGTTTAGCTGTTCCACAGCTGTCTTTGAATTTCTGGAGATAATCGCCACATCGTCATCGAAACCGAGGCGATCGACTCTATCATACCTCCCATCTCCAATAGCGTTTTGCCGGTTAATACTTTTTCTATTCTCGGATGACCTCTCACACGCAGTAGGCGACGACTAAGAACAGTCAGTCACCCCATCGGACACAGGTAATACTCTCTGGAGATTTATCACATTAATTGTACTTTAGAATGTGTCTCTGTTACTGGTTGCTTGGTAATTGTTAGTTGCTATTCGGTTCACTCCAAATTCTATTAATACGTCAAAGTATTTCCCGATCGACTGACTCATAAGCTTTCTTAAAGTCGAAGAAGACCACTACCAGATCCTTATACATTTAAATTTTCAATGATGTTTCCAGTCTACAGATATTATCGATCCAGCAACTCCCTTCCTCTAACTTGATAGTCGACATCATGAGTCTCTACCAGCTTAGACTGTAGTGCTTTGCCTTGTAAGTTGGAAGTATCACATACGAGGGTTAGTCAATTATTATCCGTAAATTAGTTACAAAATTTTATTGTAATCAAATAGTAAACTTCCAAGCAAATCATTTTTCGACATAGTCCCCTTGGATTTCAACGCACTTGGTGCATCGTTGTACAAGCTTCCTGATGCCCTCATAAAAGAAGGTTCTCGGTTAAGCTGCGAGCCAGGAATGCACCGCTTCTTTCACTGCTTCGTCCGAGGCAAACCGACGACCCCTTAATGCCTGTTTGAGTGGACTAAGCAAGTGATCGTCAGAAGGAGCAAGATCGGGACTATATGTAGGATGATCCAGTACTTCAGATTTGAGTTTCTGGAGCGTTTCAGCAGTGTGGGGAGCAGTATGCGGACGGGCATTGTCGTACAACATCACAACACCTTTTGGCAACAATCCTCTGCGTTTGCTTCGAACTGCAGGTTTTAGCCTATCAGTAAGTTTGTCACTGTAACGTACACTTTTTATAGTTGTTCTCCTTTCCCCAAAAATACGTAAGCATCAGTTTTCCTGTGGAAGTTTGAATCTTGGACTTTTTCTTGCACGGCGAATTTGGATGTTTCCATTCCATACTCTACCTTTTACTCTCCGGCTCGTAATGTTGGATCCATGTTTCGTCACCAACACCAACAATGATCCTGTCTAAGACGTTATCCCCTACGTTACCATAGCGATACAAATGTTTTTTGCAATGTCCAAGAGGTTTTTCTTATGTCACTGTATGGGTTGTTTTGGGACCCATCTGGAACAAACTTCATGAAACCGAAGTCCGTTGTGGATGATTTCGTAGGCAGAACTATGACTAATTTTCAGACGATGGCCACTTCGTCAATAGTTAATCGTCTGTCTAAAAGAATCATTTTACGTGAACGCTCAATGACTTCGTCATTTGTGACGGTAAACGTTCGAACGGCTCCTTCGACGTGCTTAACACTTGTGCGACCATTACGGAATTTTTCAATCCATTCGTAGACACTCCGCTGTGGCGAAACACTGTTCCCGTTTTGTACCGAAAGTCGTCGATGAATTTCGGCCCCTGATACGCCTTCCGACCTCAAAAAACGAATCACTGAACTTTGCTCTTCTTTCATGCAAATAGACAGCGGAGCAGCCACGATTAACAGCACGGCAGCGATAATGAAACTAACCTAGCAGCTTGAAAATAGCAATGATATAACATCAAATAAACAGAGCATGCGTCATCAACGTAAAAGGACAGTACTACCAAAGTGAACCAAAATATAATTAAATTGCGGATAATAATTGATTAACCCTCGTACGTTACGTGGTAATTTTTGACTTCGGTTCAATCACCTTTTTTGTACAGACGGTAAATTTGTCGTGTTTTCCATTCGCCACATATTATTCCGGCCTCCCACAAATTTTTCATGTCTTGACAAGGCATTAATGGTGATTTTACCTCCATGTGAATCGAGTCTTCCCCCCTGACTTTGTCGTTTTCCGCCTCTACTATAATTATTATCATTATTATTATTATTGTGGTGTCGTCCACACAATGAGGTCTCATGCGAAACGTCACCATAGGTAAACACAGTCGCTGCCAGACGCATCAACGAGCCGGAGACTTCGGTGTCCCTCAGCCCAGTCTGTATATAATTAGCGACCAAGTCATATGACGATAGCACTATTGCTGAAAATTTAAAAGTTGCCGAGTGAGTTCACGTAACTTTTAACATTCTGATGAAGATAGTCTTAGAGCTATCGAAACCTGGTTAATGTGTTTTTTTTTTAATTTAAAAAAAGTTGTGTGCATTCGGTTGGCAGACATTTTGTAAATTAGAGACCACTTATAATCTTCGCTTACGTTGACAATATCATCTTAGCACAGATCTGGCTGCGTGTTGTAAAACAGTTATTTAGAATTTTGTAAAAAACTATAGACAGTTATACTTCGTTGTCAAGCTATCGTTCTGCAATTAACAATGTGCTAAATGTTACAACAGTCTGTGACACTATCATACCAATGTCATTTGTGAGAACAATAATTCTTTCCGATGTCAAGTATTTGCCATGCTCAAGTTTTTAGAAATTAATAATAATTTGTGAGTTTTGTAGAATCTGTTCGACCTCCTCCTGAAGTAGTGTACCTTTGTAACAGTGCATCACTATTATTATTGTTATTATTATTAATATCACTTTGTCATAAAATGGATTACAATGCTGGGTGTGAAAACATTTTCCTCTAAGCCGGATTACTTCCAGCTTCTTAAGGAGCAAGCCTCCTGGCTCACAATAGACATCAGAGAAGAATGCCTGTGAGGCGCAAGGCGGTAAGCGGGGAAACAGTCCTTCCACTCGCTCGCTTCCACCCGGTGCCGTCGTTGTAGCTATTGTTAACTTTCACTATCCGCCGTCTATGGTGTCGTAATTTCCTCCATTTCTTTTTGCGCGAAGCACCGGTGACTAACAGGAGGATATAACTGCGATTTACATGAAAATATCGGAACTACAGATGTAGACACCAATGGTGTTTGTAATATATAGCGTGTGCGACCCGTGGCGGAGTAGTTCGATTTACCTTTCCGCGAATATCCTCTTTGTCTCTTCTATCGATACTCATCAGAATCAGTATGAAGAGGGGAGTGGACGCCCAGCAGTGCTCGCTTGGTGAGCGATCACGAGAGGTAGTAAATAAGACTGGATGGTGTTCGTTGAGACGGTGTGAGCTCTCGTGCAGTACTAGTGGTAGCTGTGCACTTGCTACAGACTTAAGTGGCGAACGGTTGGAGCACATATGTACTCTCCGTGGTGTTTTGAAGCACGTCCTGGCGAGCGGGTTCGCTGGTTTGGTGCATAGCTAAGGGAAACTTCTGCTACATGCCTTGGGAGGAGCTATGACTGTTGTGATCCAACTTTATCTACCCGCTTGTTAAACAGACTTCCATTGCTTAATGGTGAGCTCCGATAAATTTCCTTGCGAAATTGCTATTCGTATGGGAAACCTACCAGCCTTATCCCATTCTCGTTGTCCGTCACCATAAATTTTTTATTTTAGTATGTTTTATTTTTTTGACAAGAATTGAGTCCGGGGACGAGTTGAGAGTAGTTGTCCGGGCTGAAGTCCAAATATTTTAATTTTGTTCATTTGTAAAAATCTGACGTGTTCCCTTTGAACAGTACGTCATCATTTATTCTGAACAGGTGCTTACAATTCATTCACGTTTTCCAGGTAGGTTAATAATATGCTTGTAAATCCTAGAGCGTTATCTATGTCATGGCTTTGTGTCCCTTGTTACCTCTACATGTTACCTCACATGATGCCAGTGGCTACCCCCCATGGTTCTGGGAGTGATACCTGAGTTAGTTATTACTGAGATAAACGTGCAGCCTCACAGATGTGTGAAATGTAATTCTTTAAGTGGCTGAGGAAGCAAGCATTTAATAGGACGCTTTGTAAGTTTTTAACTGGTTTTTGTTAACTTTGTTAGTGTCTCGTAGTTTTACTTTGCATACTAGCAAATTTTGGCACTGTAAGAACTCTTTCGCCTGTAGCCGCAATAATTTTCGGGAGTTTAACGTTAACTGAGCGTTTCAAATTCTAAATGTGAAGTTTCGATTGAATTTCCTGCTGTAACACTTGTTTATTTAAGTCCATTGTGGACGTGGTCAATTAGAGTTATAATTCAGATCCTATTTATCCTCTGGGAAATGTTATCTGTAATAAATTTGTTTGAAAGTATTAGCTAATAGAGCACTTCAACGCTCCACCACCCCAGCTCCTGGCTACCGTCCCGTTATAGTCTGTATGTGTGGTTCCCTAGGTTGTTCAGCAAAGGAATTCCCACGCCTACAAATGGTTAATACGATGCTGCCATTGGCAGCCTACACCTATGGTTTTCAATAACATGAAGTATCATTTTGTGGTTTTACTTGAGTTTAGCACATAAAACAAACCAGTCCGATAGCGCTATTAGTAGAATGAATCACAATGTGGATACGGAAAAAAATAGGTAGAATGAAACAATTGTATAAATATGAGATTGTAAGTAGGCTGTTTAAGTTTTTTTTATTGGTAACGCCACCTTTGTATAAAAATCACTGGCTGTGCTGTGTGCAGTCTGTGGCTAGTTTGCATTGTTGTCTGCCATTGTAGTGTTGGGCAACGGCAGCTGGATGTTAACAGCACGTAGTGTTGCGCAGTTGGAGGTGAGCCGCCAGCAGTGGTGGATGTGGGGAGAGAGATGGCGGAGTTTTGAAATTTGTCATGAACTGCTATATATATATATATATATATATATATATATATATATATATATATATATATATATATATATGATATTAAGGTAAATACATTGTTTGTTCTCTATTAAAATCTTTCATTTGCTAACTATGCCTATCAGTAGTTAGTGCCTTCAGTAGTTTGAATCTCTTATTTAGCTGGCAGTAGTGGCGCTCGCTGTATTGCTGTAGTTCGAGTAACGAAGATTTTTGGTGAGGTAAGTGATTTGTGAAAGGTATAGGTTAATGTTAGTCAGGGCCATTCTTTTGTAGGGATTTTTGAAAGTCAGATTGCGTTGCGCTAAAAATATTGTGTGTCAGGTTAAGGACAGTCATGTATAAATTTTTCTAAGGGGACGTTTCATATGTCGACCCTTAGCCGAGGATACCTCACTGAAATCTTCTGATTTGTTTCTTGTAGTTTGTGTAATTAGTGTAGCTTTTGTTTATTGCTAGTGCATAATTGTAGAGAGAATCTCCTTTGTAGTTGCAGTCTTTCATTCTTGTACAGTAAAACAGTTGTGGCATGCATGGAGATTTGCACCAAGTATTTCGCAGCTGCAATTAACTAGATATTATTTTCAGTGCTATGTTAATGTGTTCTCTTATTGTTGCTCTTCAAATTGTGTTTTTCTGTGTTATCGTGTGAAATATTGTGACAATAATGGCGTGTGAAAAACGTAATACTAGGTTCCCAAGTAAACTGAGAAATGACAGTGAAGACGAAAGCAGTGTGTTAGCGCCACCGAGTAATGAATTAACTAATGTTCAAAGTAGTAATTTGGTAATTGTACATAGGGAAATGGAGCGGGCTGCAAACAATGGTGTAGACAGTGAAACAATTAGTGAACAGGAAAGCATTATCGATCGATCGGTCGGCAACAGCTTGCCTCAGGAATCCGAAATGACACGACACAATCTTGCAAATACTGTAGATTCAGGTTTTGCGTCCTCACCCTTTTCTCAAATAAGTCAAGACACATTTTCTGCTTTTCAAACTGCGAATATTTCCGGTTCAAATGCATTGCCGAATAGCACTGAGGAACATGTTTCAGACACCAGTGCATTGTTATTACAATTAATGCAACAAATGGGACAAAAGCTTCAAAAGTTAGACACAATGGAACAAAATCAGAGACAAACACAGCAAAAGCTTCAAAAGTTAGACACAATGGAACAAATATCTTCAAAAGTTAGACACAATGGAACAAAATCAGAGACAAACACAGCAACAGTTAGACACAATGGAACAAAATCAGAGACAAACACAGCAAAAGCTACGAAAGTTAGACACAATGGAACAAAATCTTCAAAAGTTAGACACCACACTTGAACAAACACGTGAAGATTTAACTACTGAGTTACATAACATCGAATCGAAATGTCAAAAAGTCTGTAATGACGTAAAAACACAAATTTGTGAGCATTTCCAACCTATTTTTTCGCGGCATGAAAATGCATTACAGAAACACGAAGCAGCCATAAAAGAACTGCAAACTATCGTTCATCAAAATCATGAGACCCTGCAAGCTAAAATTGACTCAGTTGCATCTACCGATTCGGTTACGCAACTTGCAAAAACTGAGGAAATCTTGAAGGACACAGTAGATTCGATTTCAACACAAATGGACACTCTGAAACTAGGTTCAGAAAAACACACTGAGGAAATTTGTTCACTATCGGAGAAAGTAGCCGAACTTTCGGATCAGTTCACTAACTTATCTACAAAGGTAGATGATAATCTGAATGACACAAGACCTGTAGCCTTCACTGACACAGAAGAGTATGAACAAATTAGAAAATTCAAACAAAATCAAACTCAAATCAATACACAGTACAAAAGAGAAATCCGGGAAGTACAAGATCAGTTGACGCAGGTAATACAAGAATTACATATTTCAGAGGACACTTGCGCTCCAGTACGGGAAGAGGGACATAGAAATACGGAACAACCACAAAATAATAACACAGGACACTTCGGAAGTTATGAAAGAAATTGGCAAGGCGCATTGGATTTTGAGATGGAACCGCCGACACGACGTAACAATGACCGATATGCTACTCGCCGACACGATGATTTTGACTATAAGCTGTTCATTACTAAACGTAAATTCAAAACATTTAAGAATTCTGGCAACGACATTCATCCACAAGCATGGCTCCATCAATTATAGCTTTCCTCCCAACTGGTCGTTAGAACACAGATTAGAATTTATGTGTGGCTACTTAGAGAATGAACCAGATGTAAGAATGCGATCGGTCATTCACGATTGCCACAGTGAAGGAGAACTTTATCATGCCTTCCTCTCAGCATATTGGTCTCAAGCTACACAAGACCGAGTAAAACATAGCATCATAATGATGAAACATACGAACAATCTCAATTCTCCAGTCTTGTGAAATATTTTGAAGACATGTTGCACAAGAATCAGTACCTGTCAAACCCATACAGCCCCTCAGAACTCATCCGCATTTGCTTAATCAAATTGCCTGAAGATTTACGACATATTATTTTAGCAGGACGTTGCAAAGACGACATTGAAGCTTTTCAGGGACTGTTACAAGAACTGGAAATTGACACTGACAATCGCGGAACGCGCAAACAGGAGCACAACAATTACAGGTCACATCCGTCACAATTCCGTGACGACAGAAACAATAACTGGACACGACAAGTCTATTCTTACAACGCAAATCGTGACCAAAACAGACACCACCCATATGACAACCACTGGCAGAGTAATAATAGTTACAGAGAAAGATCGCATTTCCGAAGTAGTGAATATGACAGAGATTACCTTAGAAACGGACAATATGGTAACCAAAACAATTATTATTAAGGGAGACAGAATAACTTTAGACGCAACGGTCCAGCGCGTAGTTACGATTCAGGGAGAAATTCTCCACCACTTAACCGACAAGAAAGAAACTACAGGAACTACCGACATGACGACAGACGATGTGATCGTAACGACAGACCTAAATTGTATCAGAACTGGCGGGATTTAAACAGGGCAGGGCCCTTTCGTCACGGTGAATTTGTAGAAGCTAGGTCTCCTAATCCCAATAACAACGCACGCCAACGAAGAGATAGCAGACAGTGACTCTCACTGCAGGCAGCCACGTGCGCCGGCTGGCTCAGAGAGAAATAACATAGACGCTAACCTTGAGAAAATTTTTAGCATTCCTTACTGACATATACAACGTGATAATTACTTTGAAGTTGAAACTCTGCGTACTAGGAAGAGTAAAGGTGTACACCACATTTCACATGTAAAACCGTTTCTTGAATGATAATCTGTTTTTTAACTTAGTCTTTGGTATAAAACTTTTCACTTCACATTTCTAGTATGCTTTGTCAGACTTAAGAAACTGTTAACATGCAACAATGTTTGAAGTTAAATATCCAGTCTAGAACCTAGGGAACATATTTAGAAAGTATTTGCGAATGCATTGTTATAGTGAACAGATGACACAGTGGTTAGTTTATGTGACAGCTACACGATTATATCACGACGTTACTAATGAGTGACAATTTACAATGTTGCATTTGCGGTGTTTCTGTTTTATATCTGCACAGTTTTTCTGAATTATTCTGGAAAGTAAAACATGTTTTAGTAGTAACTTTTGTGGTATAGCTACAATGAGACAGCCTTTTCCGTAGCACAACAATACGTTACAGCACAGTACTTTCTTCATCACGGCAATAAGCGTAGTAACTAAGATATCTATAGACAAAGCATTTCACTTTTGTTTATCATGAGGTAAGTACATTGACTTCTGCAGAACTTAGCTTTCGGAGAACGATAACTACGATACTTCCACAGAGATTATCTTACAACAAGACGCACAGTTTAGCGCTACAGTACACATATTTGAGTGATTAATTTTGTACTTAAAACATTTATTTCTAAAGATATTTAAAGTACAATGATACAAAGGTTTTCCATGATACATTTCATTCCATTGCTGTAATCTCTAACACCTGAGGGTATAATTACATTAATCCTCAGGGGGGTACACGTTTACTTTGTGTACCATGTGTTTGGCAAGCACAAGGAGCCCTAGCTAATATGGTATTTGCTTATACAACTTTACACATCGGTATCATATTTCTCTAACACAGAATTACACAGCTATCTGATTATTTGACAGAGAAACAAACATTCTTTTTACTACGTCAGTGGCAGATGTTTACGCAATTACACAGTTGGATAACTTCACACGTATGAAACTGTATTTTGTCTGTACTTTGTAAACTGTTCATATTTTTTCGGAACCATTGTGATACTATGAGAGCTTTGAATGATGTATTTGGTATGGGATCATGATTTTTAAAGTACGTTTGAGGCAGATGACACTTTTGACATGAGCAGAGAATTTTTTTAGGTTTTGAAATTATTGGAGGAAGCTACGACGATTTTGAGAGTTGACTGAGGTGTTATGATGTTATTATTACGATGACTATGTGTATTATGCTGTTGCGGTATGTTTATGATCAGTAAGCTGATGCTATATGAGTTATTTGATTATGCTACGTATCTGTTATGATGAAATATTGAAGAACTGTCGACGAATAAGGTAAGAAATAATGAGTAGTGGTTAGGGACGCTGATTTGTGAAAAAGGTTGTTGGAAACCAAGAATCGTACTTTAAGAGTTATGAAATGTGTGTAAATGCATGGATGTATCACAATGCCGACGAAAACGTTTTGAACACTGTTATATTCATAGGATTTTGTTTCTACACATTTGCAACGCAAATTCTCGACCGGTGAAAATTTTTATATGAGACTGTCACTGTAGCGAAAACTGCTGTCGTAAATATTTCGGTTAGAAAGTTAAGTAACCACCTGCACGTAATGCGTCATGGGCACCCAGCTGGGCGACAGTCGCCTGAAAAAAAAAAGCCATTAGCGTGTGCCTTTCAGAGGTACAGGTGGAGAAAAAAAAGGGAGGCCATTATCCTTGCTATTGACATTCCTTTGTAGAAAGCATCGCAAATACGACACGCTCATAACTTGGAAACATTCTTACATCTGCACACCTGATTAGGACAAGTGTCTATCTATGAGAATTGAGAGAATTTCTACTAACTTATGAAATCCATCATGACTACTGAATGATTATTTTATGCTTTACTCTGTACATAGTTGCTTATTTCATTTGATATCTGGTTTCCAGCTGTCTTGCAGCATTGGTTTCATAAAATAAAATTAAATGCATTTGCTAATGTGAACACTTTCTGTCATCAGATCTATTAAATAATTATTTTATGACCCACATTCTTCGAAAAAGGAGCTCTTGGAATGGAAAGAACAATAAGAAGGGACTAATAACAGTAACTGCACACATAATTTTCTTTTCAAGTACATGGTAATATTTTTTTTACAATAAGTTGTTGTGGTGCACCACTTTAATTACATAGACATTAAGATGTGAATAGACATTTCCCTTATATGCATTGTTGTCTTTAGTGTACTATTTTTTCTGCTTGAGCTTTGTCATGCTTAGGTATACGTTATAGCAATTACTGCTGCTGTTTGCCAGGCATTGTGCTACTGAATTTTAATTTGTGTTACTCTGCTAAGCCAGTTTACTACTGATTTATTTTTCTTGTTTGCTGCTCATTGCCTTATATTAGTTGTGATTTATGCTGCTTGCTTTGCCTTTTGTATTTTTTATCATTGCTGTTTGTGTTAATTGTTTTGTGCTGCTGCATTGCCTCGTTCATTAGTTTAGTATCTGAGCTCAGTAGATTTAAGTTAGCTTAAGAGGGGGTAGCTTATAAGAGAATGAGTTGCCATGAATTTGAGGAAATGCACTGAGAGGCTATACAAGAAAAGTACATAAAGCAGGTATAGATAGGACTTTTGGAAATAATGAAGAATGAAGGGAGATCTCCAAGAAGTAAAGAAAGTTTTGTTTGCAAAATACTGCAGTAAAACAAATCCTGTCCTTTCCTTTTGTATTATTATGCTATGTGTTTGTGTATTTCTTTTCTTCCTGTCTCTGTGTACTGTTTCATAGAAATTTTTTTCTGTTCTAGTACTAAGCTACATTCACTATGATGAGGAATACTGTTATCCTCAAATATAATTTGCATTTATAATATGTTATTTTCTTTGTAAAGATGTTTAGACATTATTTATTCTGTTCTGTTTTAATGCTTAGGTGTGAAGTTGATGTTTCAAAAGTTATTCTGATCTTTTATATAGGTACTCATAATTCCTGTAACAATGATGTATATGTTTATTTTTATTCTTTTGTAAAGCCTGTATTATTACAAATGTTATCTGTATTGTTATGTTCTTTAATGATGTGTTTTGTACCTTTGTAATTGTATTCTTATGTTGTAAATTTATAATTGTATAGACACCAGTTCTTCAAATTAAGTTACATTTCACTGCACACGTTTCTGTTGGTCATAGTATATGGACAATATGTGAGAAGTAGGGACTGTTAGTGTTTGCACGTGTGTTAATGATTCAGAAAGGGACTGGATAACAGCATTGCTGGTTCTAAGGACAATTCCAAAAACTTTGTGAGTGCACAAGTGGTGGTTATGGACTTGCTATATTCTCCGCAAGAGTCTTCGATGGTGATTGTGCACCTGCACAGTCGCAACAGATGGCTGCTGGCCGTCTCTACAAGGACTACAGTGCGTCTGCATCTTTGATGGCCCACCAGTAATATTATTTGTACAAGGACTGCAGTGGGTCTGCACCTCTGGTGGCCCACTAATACCGTAATCTCTACCAGGACTGCAGTGGGTCTGCTCTGTGATGACCTACCTACCAATATTCTTCAAAACTTCGACTGACTCTGCTGTGGGTTTGCTTTGTTGTGGCCCATTACCTGTCAGCATGTCAAGAGTCAGTACTGTCTTTCCATTGGAAGGACAACACTACTTCTTCAAGACTGCATGGAAATCCACTACTTCCGTGTGCATTGTCTTTTACTGCTCAGACTTTGAGAAAAGAAACGGCAGTTTTACTGTGATGAATGATCAGGACTGTCTTTATGGACTGTGCGAAAATTTTAGCTTTTAACCAACATTGTATCAATAAGTGTGTGCATTTGATTTCTTTGTTATTGTAATTATGAAAAATTTTTTCAAATCATTATTGGCCACTGCCCAAAACAATTTGTAAAATTTTTGTGGGGAGCATGGGGGCTATATAAGTAGGCTGTTTAGGTTTTTTTTATTGGTAACGCCACCTTTGTATAAATATCACTGGCTGTGCTGTGTGCAGTCTGTGGCTAGTTTGCATTGTTGTCTGCCATTGTAATGTTGGGCAGCGGCAGCTGGATGTTAACAGCGCGTAGCGTTGCGCAGTTGGAGGTGAGCCGCCAGCAGTGGAGGATGGGGGGAGAGAGATGGCGGAGTTTTGAAATTTGTCATGAACTGCTATATATATATATATATATATATATATATATATATATATATGATATTAAGGTAAATACATTGTTTGTTCTCTATTAAAATCTTTCATTTGCTAACTATGCCTATCAGTAGTTAGTGCCTTCAGTAGTTTGAATCTTTTATTTATCTGGCAGTAGTGGCGCTCGCTGTATTGCAGTAGTTCGAGTAACGAAGATTTTTGGTGAGGTAAGTGATTTGTGAAAGCTATAGGTTAATGTTAGTCAGGGCCATTCTTTTGTAGGGATTTTTGAAAGTCAGATTGCGTTGCGCTAAAAATATTGTGCGTCAGGTTAAGGACAGTCATGTATAAATTGTTCCATTTTGACGTTTCATAAGATGCACAAACATTTTACCCTACCTGTAATTTCCACATTGGCAGAACACATGTCTGACCGTCTTTATTTAGTCCGTGAACCCCCACTCCCCCGTTCCCCCCGTTATTAGACGGACAGAAGGTGGCTGATACTGATCAGAAACAGAAGTCATGCACCCTGACTGGCACTTTCCTGACTCAGCGGACTAGAAAACGGAACGCAACACGTTTACTATGAGTGTTTCCCCATCCGCCGAACTTGAGTGCGTATGGCACTTATTGAAGTATGGACAACAGTCGTACCGCACCGATGATCTACTCCCAGGGGCGATGGCCGCTGTGCACATGACGTACTTGCCATACCTGCATTTCTCTATCTACACAGTGTACTCAGTATGTTAACAGACATTTCACACCCTACCCGCCAACGGCCGTCTATCCAGAAGAGCATAAAACGTGATTCATCATAAAATGGCACATTCGCTGAACGGCCGTTGAGGAGACGCGGTGAAAAGCCCCTTTGTTCATCTGGATGACCAGTTGCAACTCTATCCACCCGTATACATCCGTCACTCGCCCTTGTCATCTATGGCCCGTGGTGCACCACATTTGTCTCAACATCAGTTTTGGATAGCTCCGTTTGGCCACGCGCCGTACGCCTTAACCACGGTTGCACGTTACCTGTTTACAAACTTAGCCGTTTCGGAAATGCCTCCACTATTGGTCCGAAAGCCAGTATCATGCCCTTTTGGAGTTCAAATAAATCGCTCCATTTCCGCGTTGCCACAACGACTGCGCTGTTTTCCGCGTCGCCCCGTCTCCCTGCACGTCTTATATACCCTGCACTGTTAAAGCTGCCACCTGCAATTAGTGAGCAATCGTTGCACGTTGACGTCTAAAATAGGCGGTCGTCTCATTTACGTGAATAGACCGTTTATTTGCGTCGCTTTAACTATTCCAATTCAGTTCAAAATGGCTCTGAGCATTATGGGACTCAACATCTATGGTCATCAGTCCCCTAGAACTTAGGACTACATAAACCTAACTAACCTAAGGACATCACACAACACCCAGTTATCAAGAGGTAGAGAAAATCACTGACCCCGCCGGGAATCGAACCCGGGAACCCGGGCGCGGGAAGCGAGAACGCTACCACACGACCACCAGCTGCGGACCCGATTCAGTCATTTTACGATGTTGATGTATTTGCATTCATGAAAATGCCTGTCTAAAGCACATCAAAATAATCGCTGCCGCGTTTTTTGTCACGAGAATTATTCTCAACTTTGCATTGTAAGTGATATAGACTAGTCGTGCAAGATACGAGTGGTTCCCAAGATAAGTTTAACTTTAATTTTATTGCCATCACTGCCCATTTCGATTCTACGCAGAGCACTCTTCAAGCCGTTTGCTACTGATCACAAGGCACCAGTGATGACGGGAATGAAATCGCGTTTAACACTCCACATTCGTCTGCTTCGAGGTTCAGATCCTTATGTTCCTGTTCCTTTTAACATGCCTCTCAGTCCATCACCACCATCCGCGCTCTCTGTCCACCTCCTGCAACCCCCGCTTTCTGACTACTTCACCCAGCCCCCATTCTCTGTCCACCTGTTCCTGTCCTCTCTTTGTCCAACTCCTCCTCCCCTCTGTCAGCCTATTCCTACCCCTTTTGTCTATCTGCTCCTTCACTCCCTCTGTCTGTCTGTTGTTTCCCCCTCCTTCCCCTAAATTCCATCTCCTCCTCTCCTCTCTCTCTGTCTATCTCTTCCTCCCTTTTTCTGTCTTCTTCCCCTTATCTGCTCATCTCGTCCTTGCTCACCTCTCTACCCATCTCTTCTTCTGCTGTCCCCGTCAATCACCGCCTCTTTCCTTTCTCTGTCGATATCCTCCTCTTCTCTCTCTCTCTCACTCTCTCTCTCTCTCTCTCTCTCTTACTCTTTCCCCATTGCCGTCTGTCCATCTCCTCGTTCTCCCTTCTCCCTATATGTTATTATTATTATTATTATTATTATTATTATTATCCAGAGATAATCTGATACATGATTCACTTCTCGTGATACTCTTTCGAAATCGTAGGACATTATAGTTTTTCGTTAAGTCGGTATTTATTAATATTTAGTTAATATAGTTAATATATAGTTAATATAGTTAATATAGTTTCTTTGATATGATTCACTACTATGTGTGGTCACACTTTAGCCGGATAATAAACATCCAAACAGTGTCTATGATCGAAACTCAAGTTGCGACACGATGTCTGAATAGTAGCTTTGGCAACAAGTAAAATTCTTAAATTGGAATTACTGATATCAGTGTTTTATCGAGTGACATGTTCACCGGATGTTAGCGTTATCTCAGTTCTGTCAGTTTTCGTACTTTTGACAGTAAATTAAACGAACAGAAAGATACTTTTAATTGGCCCAGCATCCCATGAAATTAACTGTTTCATGCAGTGACACATGAACGCAAAAGACGCGAATACTCAGGACTCAGACGTTAAAAACCTGGACACTAAAATCTGCAATACAAAGACTCCCAGATGCTAGATATTCTCAAATGCTAAAGACTTCCAGAGGTTAAAGTCTCCAACAATACGTGCATTGGGTTTTTATAGTAGTCGTAAAACAAAATGAACATTCGTTAGAAACTATTTAAATAAAGCTCCTTGCATCTTTGAGTATAATACTCTATTCTAGTGACTTTCAGTATTTTACTTAATTTTCTCTACTATAATACCAGAATTCGTGATTTTATATGAAATATGGGAATTGTTCATGGGTAGTTCGAATAAATCTTAGTTTCAAAATGGGCAAGATATGTAGCAACCAGTTACAAATGTGCTGGCGTAAGTTGTCGCCAGCACACTAGTCGGCAAAAATGGAGCGCGCCTATCACGAGAGAGGCCAGAGATACAACGACAAGCAACTTGCCGCCAACGCGCTCTCGACGGCATGTATCTAGCCGCCGCCGCTGACCGGAGGGCTTCATTGACTCACTCATCTTCCAGTTTGGCGTCTGTCAGTATACCCACGAAGTGGCATAGTCCATAACAGGCTACAACAGTTCGTAACGACCAGATTGGTGACTACAGCGGGACCTGTACTATACCAGCAATGATGCTAAAGTTTGTAATAGCAACATTACCGATATTGTCGGCAAGGGGTCTACTACTGATGAGCTTGTACCACAGCACATGGCCTCTACTCCAGATAAGTAAATGTGCCATCTCACGTAAATCAAGACCCGTATTAACCCACGAATGCATTTGTGTTTTAGAAAGAGGATACTGGCCACCCATAACATCCTCTCCCTTGCTTCCTTGCAGTACAAGACTCTACAACGAATTTGACGCCTGAGCTGTTGAAACAGTAGCTGAGCCATCAGGCAACAGCAGGACGCTCGTAAAACAAGCGTTATGCGATAATAAGGCGACTAGAAGTACCAACAGGTCAATCAGTTTGGTAACACACTTTCAGCAAACAGCTGCCTGAACAAGCAATCCAAAATAAGGTACAACTACAGTCTGCAAACGGCGATTATAGACTAAGCCAAGAATTTCAACGATATTAGAATTTAGGAACTACCGAAAACCAAGAGTAAGTATATTAACATATGACGATGATGATGAAGAAGTCTCATACTGCTTCACTGGGTGTAGGGATTATGCACCGCCGTACTAGGCAAGGTCCTTGCGGAGTAGTTTGCCATTGTCTTCTTCCGACCGTAATGGGAATGAATGATGATGATGATGAGGACGACACAACAACACCCGGTTATCTCGAGGCACGTGAAAATCCCTGACCCTCCCGGGAATCGAACCCGGGACCCCGTGCTCAGGAAGTGAGAAAGCTACTGCGAGACTACGAGCTGCGGACATATTAACGTAATCGAGCTACAAACATAGTTTAAGCAAATTGTAAATAGCTATTTTGAACTTCCCTTGCCTATTGGAACCCTTGTTAATGGTCAGATACCAGCATAAGACGATGCGCAGATCCTATCAGGTTTCAAGAACCAGGTAACGAACGTCGTTTTACAATATCCATGGGTGCCAACACAGAAAATTTCCCAGTTCTCCGGCATCGTACCTTGTACTCTAATACATCTGGCCAGATCAGAACCTAAAACATATTTAAAAGAGCACACTGGTCGCAAATGTTCGCGACAGCATTAGTAGAACCCATGGCCGTCGTCACAGGCAGTGTGCAGTCAAATCCACTTAAAATGCGAGTTTTGCAGTCATATTACGGATCTTCTGATTTTCTTACTGCCCCTCCTTTTCCCTTCATATACGCAGTATTAGCCGGTTTTAGACCGAAAAGTCATTTCAGTTGTGCACCTTGACGTACCTAACATACTTTGGACTATTTTGTGGAGACTGACTAGTGTTTGTTCAGGTTCACCGAAAACCGTTCGAACTGACAGTGGAATATTTCATGCGACTTCACAAAATTTACTATTTGTAACACCAGTTGCATCACGTGTCCATGTCTGAAAATTTACCACAAAATGGGGCTTGATTCATATTACAATGAATCCAGTCCGACGATCGGTATAGTTGTTTGCTCTTTCATCGTCAGTTAAATCGTTAAATTCATTCTGCATGGTGGTGTAACCTCTTTCCATAGCAAACTTGCCGTACCTGTCGAATACGCGAGTGCTTATAACGCAATGGATATTGGGAATTCTTGACCTTCACTTCTGTCATTCCAGTTCATTTTAAGGGCTTGAGAAGGTAGATCGCTATACTGGCTCCTCTTGAGCAGCCACTAGACCTGTTAACTTCTTTTATTCTACGAACAAGTAGTAAAGGGTAAACAATTGTGGCGCCATGATTCTGCTCGAACCGTAGAAAGCCGTGCCAACTGAGAAATGCTGCACCTGATGCGGAGAGGTCGTAGAGGTTCATGGAGTGCCTATCCTACAAGTAGGGCGTCATGTACAGAACTCTAGAAAGTATAACTCCGAGATACAACTGAGTACTGTGGAATATATTCTAGAGTAGCGTTTTCGTCACGATCTGCGAACAGGACATGTCCGGTATGTGAAATGCAGCATTAAGTAAATGGTAAGTGTAAAATGTCTAGAAAACTACAATATTTACAGCATTCGTTCCATCTAATTCCGTGGGGTGTGTAACAGTGAGTTCCTTGCTTAATACATATTACAAATTGGGTGATCGAAACAACTACATACGTGGATGCGATGAAGATCATGAGCGGAGTACTGCATAATAATTGAAATTGGACAACTGTACAATATTGGCTATCGGTGTTTCAATGTCGTCGGAAGAGATTTGAAATGCCAAGAAACACTTAATTTGTATTTACATTAACCATATGTTACAGAACGTACATACTAGAATCAAATTTGCTGACATAATAATACTTGGAGCCGGAATGACATGTCGCTGTAACACTTTGTCTTTCTACGCGCCTTCTTAGACGAGGTCGTTAATGCAGTCCTGAGCGATGGCACTCGACTCGGAGATAACCTAGTTGGAATCATGGTGGTGGAGTAACTTTTGATTGTGTTCAGACCGTCAGGCGGGGACGTTAAGCCCGACGGAACTTCGTCCTCTTCGATAGGATTGGACTATATGGCGGCACCGGAATCCACCCTCTCTATTCTGTTCACCCTTAACAACACAAACCCAACACCACAGTCCACTGATCGTGGTCTAGTGGTTAGAGTTGCTGCTTCTGGACCACGTGGTTCCGGGTTCGATTCCTGGCCGGATCGGGGATTTCTGTCCGGGGACTGGGTGTTTGTCTTGTCCTCATCACTTCATCATCATTCAGAAAAATGGCAAAGACTGGAATGTGAAACGATTGGGAATTTGTACGGACGCTGATAACTATGTCGCTGAGTGCCACACAAACCAAAATCATCATCATTATCATCATTTTACACTCCACAACAGAAACACTCATCAGTCATCCGCACGACACAGATACACACACGTCACTCCATAAGAGGTAGAAGTAAGGCCACTAGAACCTTGCCTAGAATGGCGATGAAGTATTGCTGTGTCTGCTCCCATACAGTCATTCTCTGAGCATGTTACTACTTTGCCTTTGACTTATCCATTCTCGGACTACATTTGGAGTGGTACATCAGAGAGTGGAGAAATGTTCAGCTTACAGAATGACACTGAACGTTTAGCTGAAGTCGGTACCATCGAATGAACACAGTGGAAGGAGACCGGTTAGGCGAAGTGGGGCATGCCTGACGAGGCATTTTTTGTGAGGATGTGAAGCTGCACCTCTCCTTTGTCAGCCTTATGAATAGTGTTAACATCCACAGGTAGAGATGAGGTACTGCAAACACATGTCCGAATTTTCAGAAGTGCAGTTGTTTTAGGCTTGCTATGCATGGTAGATAATGTTCATCAGCTTCGTCTGTGAATGTTTCGTATATAGGGATACAGGCTGCGTGCACCAGAATGTCCCCTCTATGGATCTGTGTTCTATACAGGGTGGCCAGCATACATTGGAGAGACGAGTGTAGCCCGTTAGCTGCAGCCAAAGACTATTTCACATTACAATGAGAATCACTCCCAGAAATTTGTTCCGCCGCTACAATGCTTGAAACACTCGATGTGCGTTAACAGCTATAGGCACTCGTATCGCCCATTAACAGTTTTTTGGTGTCTAATGTTTTTTTAAATTAATTTCTTAAATGTGTGTCTACGGATTCATTCAATGGTTCAAATGACTCTGAGCACTATGGGACTTAACTGCTGAGGTCATCAGTCCCCTAGAACTTAGAACTACTTGAACCTAACTAACCTAAGGACATCACACCCATCCATGCCCGAGGCAGGATTCGAACCTGCGACCGTAGCGGTCGCTCGGTTCCAGACTGTAGCGCCTAGAACCGCTCGGCCACTCCGGCCGGCACGGATTCATTGTCTCTACTTACATATTTAGACAATGTTGCCGACACATATGTCATAACTATACTTTAACTTGGTAGTAACACTTCCTACATTATGCACGTGGTATAATCCCTCATTAATTGGTTGGAATTAGTTCATGGATGCTATTGAACTTCGTGGAGAGATTTTCTGGCACCATTACGAAGTTCTAGTAGGCTACGCAGTAATTTGCGTCAGTTGCAGCAAAATCTATGACAGCATTATCATGACGTAGAGAAATTGTCTTCACATGCAACACAGGAAGAGATGGATACATTTCCAAATACGATATACATCTTCAAATCAAGTTTCAGACTGATGTCTCTTTATAGAGGTTGAGTCAGGAGGAAAGGTACATGCTTTGAGAGTTGATAGTATTAGTGATTCTGACAAAAACTTCATATGGACGTATGCCGTATTCCGAATGGTTTCCAAGATAGAACACATTTAATACCACTTTTGCAGGTTTTTCTTGAAAAACTCGAAAACCGCAGTACAAAATCGCAGTACAAAATTAAACTGTGTTAAATTTCGTATGAGAAACGTCCTATTTATTTTTTTCCCTAGAGTTGATGGTTTGTGCGAAGAGAGCGCGAGAATGTTCAGAAACTCGCTCGACGCGCATGCGCTGTAGCTCATGTACTTTTTGTAGGACAGCCACTAGACAGTTTGAGGTAGTTTCCCAACTTGATAGACCACAAGTGTCCCGTATCAAACTGTTCGTCTCAACTTGCTACCTCAAAATGTTACCTCAAAGTGGCCTACAAAAACTACGGAAGCTGCAGCGCAAACGTGTCGTGCGAGTTTTCCAACATTCTCGCCCCCTCTTCGCACAAGTTCTAGAGTAAAAAGTGAATAGGACCTTTTTTGTAGGGAATTTAATACAGTTTAATTTTGTACAGCGACACGTTTTCGATGGAGGGTGCGGTTTTCGAGTTATTCATAAAAAGGTACAAAAGTGATATTATATGTCTTCTATCTCGCAAACCATATGGAATAGGGCATTCGTCCATTTTGTTGTTGTTGTTGAGAATCAGTAATACTATCACGCCTCAAAGCATGTACCTTTCCTCCTAACTCACCCTGTATTTTTAGTATGTGTCTACTAGTTTCCTAGGTGGAGTTAGCGGGAAGAGGCACATTTCCCACGACTTCTTCAAGATGCTTTAGGTGAATACAGAGATGGTTTCTTGTCCAAACGAGCTACCGCTCTCTCTGAAATTAACCTGTTGCCGTCAACAAAATAAGGATGTGATTTATGTATAATAAATTTCTTGTGTAAAAAGACTGTTAACTGCAAGTATTTAAACTCACGGAACAGATATCTAACGACACATCGCAATGACTAGCGACCAAAGTTACATGATGTTACACCACCAAAGCTTGTCCCTATGATGTGTTGAATCCTGAACAGCCGTGACGGAGTTTCAGCTTGTGCTGTACCACTGGGGTTCGTCGACCTAGTATAAAATTTATAAGTATGTCGTCGACAAAGTTCCCTGGAACACTTCCCTTGGCTTCGTTAACTTTGAAGCGCACTCACTTGCTTCTTCGCATCAGCACAGTGTATCCGTTCCGAGATGTTTCTCAGGGGACGAGGATTTTGCATGACAACTTCTCTGGAAACCTTTGCTTGGTTTACATGCTTCTCTTTTCTGAAAAGAAACTATGTATCAAATAACAACGTTGCCAGGCTATAAAAAATTTAACATCAGTTACCGTGTCTAGTGTAAGGACAGGCTACAAAAATTTTAACATCAATTACGCTGTTTATTATAAGGACCCTGAAGGGAACTTCAGATATTCGCCAGTGTTTGTAGTTATTTAGCGCGACAGTTACGGAAATTGAACTTGTGGGAATTCATCGTCTTGCTGCTGCACCGAGGAAGAGAATTACTAATCCAGTCGATTTAGGTAAAGAACACAAAATGAATCTGGAGCGATGCATCATTTCATTTACAGATCATATAAATTTATGATCATCATTTGTGACGTATTTGGGTATCAAAGCGCAGACTGTCAAACATTCGTCGTTCGTTGTTTCCATATACTACTTTTGGCTTCTGCACTACTTTATTTCCACCACTTCATCGTAGTATTGTTTTAATAGTCGCATTTTCAGACATTATATTATTAGTACGAGCAGTGTGTGATTGCACGATTAGCACATAACATATATAGTTAAAAACATGTATGAAATATTTAGACAATATTAAGAAATGGTAGAAGTTAATTAATATCATTATCAAAAAATTTCTGCCTATTAATATAATGTTTGAACTATTAGAACCATGGATGAATGTAGATGAGATCACAGTGAACTGCGAAAGACGAAGGCCTCATTCTCATTGTATCCTCCTCAGTCCTCATATACGTAAATCCAACTTTCATGTTTTTCAGATCGGATAATTATTCATTTTGCTGTGGCTGGTTGTAGATTGCAATTCACACCGTGTTCTTTCTTTTTATCACTTGTTTTCGTTTCTGCTAGCACCCAGTAGGTTTCTGCATCTGTTTAACGAAATTAAGGAAAGCTGTTTGTTGCAGTGTCAGCATGGGTTCGAGAAATAAAGGTACTTTCTGCTTGTTTTTAGCAAATTTGAACACGAATATGTTTAGAATGCATTTTAATACGCTAATACGCCAGACACTGTGGAATAAGTGATAAGTAGTCACTCACAACACTAAAGCGGTACTTTTCTTTTGATGTAATACTGGGTCTACATTGATGAACGACCTGTACTTACACGTTTTCAAAAGAGAAAAGAAGAGGAATAAGAGTGGAGAAGACGGACATGAATGTGATTACAAGGTATCCGGAACATCAAAGACCGTACCAACAGCAAGACCAAGGATGATGCCATGTATCTATCTCATATGATGAATGAAAAGCAGAAAATGCCATACAGGGTAGATTTCCTCGGTGTAACGCTTTCACATTTATGCAGCATACTGAATGGAAAGTGTACTGTTTCACATGACACAGCGATTCTTTGTTTGTAATTCCGTAACAAAATGACAGAACGGATAAATCCAGGAACTTTAGAAAGTGAGCCACACGTTTCGTCCCACACTAAGGTAAATGCGCAACAGGAGTGGTACTATTGGAAGAAAGTACGTGTTTAGGATTTCCTGCAGACACAGTTATGATGCGGTACGGTAACTAGGGGATCACAGCATGGGAGTGAAACGGAGTGACAACAGGAAAATTACTCCAAATTTGTAGCATGTGGAACAGTAAGAGTTTCATGGAGAAAGCCTCTAAAGTGCACATAGATTCACCTCGAATTCTGGCAGTCTGTGGATCATATTAAATGTAGCTTGCATCCATGGTGGAGTGGTGTCAACAATTTGACCAAGGCCACATGGTGATGCTGATCGGAAAGGAAGCCATCGACTTGGACCCTGACCAAAGACGACAATGTCCAGACAGTCGACGGAATAATTCACAGCAATCTTAGATTTCATGGACATTGAACGTGTTCAAATGTTATGCACATTGAACGTGATGAAATCCGCCAAGAGGCGGATTTATATCGTCGCAGAACATTGGTAGAACGTTTCCAGCATTGTTGGAGAGCTGGTAACTAAATTTCACATGTTTAAAATTTATCACTTTTGAACTTAGATTTTGGAATGACAACTTGTTTCGCGCTAGCTACCTTTGTCAGGCTTTGCCCAGTGCGCTTTGCAGATTTTATCAAGCAGAATTAATGGTCGCAAGTGAGGTCTGACGGCAACTGGTAGCAATTCGTTGTAATTATTGGTGAATTTACCTTCTATTGTTTCTCCTCCGCTGCTCTAGAGGGTGCTTGAATTTTTAATGCTTTCATAAGTACAAACATACCCCATCTTTCTGATGGCACGATACTTTGCTGAGAGAATAGCGTCCAAAGTATTTGTTGAGAAATGAGCCCCTGTAAGGAACTCTAATATGTACTAGGGTGATATTTGTTTTTTGGGACAGGTGAAAATTAGGAAAGTATGCCTCATGTTAGTAAATGTTCGTTTTCGTGGAGCAAGCTACACTAGTCCTGCACCTATGTCCTTTCCACCTCCTGCGATTGACAATGACTGTTCTGCTTGAGAAACTACTTTGTAAATTATCAATGAAATTCATTGTCTGATTACCCTTACTGAAGTCGTTTACTTACTTTCCATTGCATAATTTAGAAATCTTACAGGCCTCAGAGTGCATTCAACTCAGCGAAATATTCCAGTACAGAGGCACTGCCTGCTCTCGATAGCAAGACACCTCCAACAAGTCCTTTATAAACGTCAAAAGGAGTGTCCTGTAACTGGAATAGTGCTACAGTTCAGAATTAAGATTACATCTAATTAATAGAACATGACACCGTTTGCTGTGACCTAACAAGTAAGTATCATACACAGAATTTTTATTTCTTAGCGTTGTGCTCCAACCATGCATCAATAACCTCAGACTTAATCGTCAAAGTGAATCTCACTTCAGCATCTACTTTAATGAGACAAAACAACAGAATGGCTGCCAAATTGCATGGGATACTCAGGTGGACTGTATACAAGGAATGATGGCTTTGTCGGGCAAATAAAATCGCGAGAACTGTGTTTACAAACATACTTTATACACCATGGCAAATATTTGTACTTCCATATTATGTCTCTGATACAGTAGGGGTTAATTACTTGAGAAGCACATACACTATATTGTCAAAAGCGTACATAGACAACTTTTGAATCTACCATTTCAGCAGTGGGTAGACAAGCAGAAGTAAAATTCTAGGAGCGTTTAAACACAAATCACTGCGAAAAATAATCTTTACACATCATGAGAGGTAACAGTTTAAATGCATCATAACACAAAGCGAAGTACGTAGTCTGTTATACTCTAGCCAGCTTACAGAACGTTTAGTGTCGCTAAGAAGAGCATTACCGATGACAGTTTAACCCAGCACTAATCTCCTATACGGATTTTAGGTCGACGGTCAAGGAACCTGGTTATTACGATTAGAATTTTGCAGGGTAGGTATCTCAGCAGTACAAAGGCGGCTATCTGGCGGCCATACAATCGGAAGTCTCTTCTCGGCCATGGCTAATCTGGCGGAGATTAATAGATCTCATGTGACCTCTCTCATCCGCATGAGGCTGGGACACAGGGGTAGCCCTGTGCACCTATACCGGCTGGAAATCATCGATTCTGGACACTGTGACAGAACACAGCGGCAGTGGCAGATCTGAACCATCTCATATTGGCGTTTACTAAGGCGGTCGTGTACAAAAAACTGGTTGCGAGGAGCAACTCCCTACCTAGAAGCGTAAATGCTTTACTTCACCAGTTCGATATATAAGGTATTATTTGCTCGTAAGCTGTTTAAAAGATGCCCGTATTCAATTTTGACCTATAAGTTGTGTGAATCCTGTCCCCCCATGAAACAAGCCCGGTTAAAAAACGTTTGTTCGTGTTTTTACTCTGAATGAAGAACTTAGCTGTGTAAACTACGCCTTTGTAGTTTTCAATTTAAGTTGCTGCGGACGTCATTCTCCTCTGAAACCGGCCCAGTTCGAATCCTAGGTGGTAATTTTGTGTTTTTTTTTAATTTATATAACGAACTTGTCTTTGTACTCCACACGCTTATCATCGTTCTATTGTGACAACTGCGCTGACTGTGCACTGTTGGAAATATTGCTGGCTGTGTGGTGTTCGTCTTTCTATGTTTTCATTTTATATTACTTTGCTGCCCAAAGCAAAAACAAAATAAATAAATAAAAAATTAGTATCAGCAAATATCTGCTTCTACATCAATTAAGGGAGAAGGAGTGGTGCTACATAAACTACAGTTGGTAGGCATATTTATACACCTGAATGATTATGTCTATTCATATTTCGCGCTTGTCGCCTATGAGCTGCTCTAGTAACACCACTGTGAGGATGCAAATCAGATTTGCTTCGATTACACACGGTAACGATCAAGAGCATATGGTACGCCCACTGATAATATGTCAGCTTCAATATAGCCACTGATTATGTGAAATCCTAGGTGCGACCACCACTGTAACTACCTATGTAGTTGCGTCGATTCTTCCCGGCAGCCGTGGACTTCCACCGTCAGAGGGTGGTACGGGACTTCAAGTCACACAGCCACACCTTCAACATACAGTAAAATCATGTCATTGCGATGAAGTCATTGTAAGCTAGGATAAATATTTTGAGATCGGTTTTGATGAGTTGGTGTTAGTCAAGAACGCCTCTGAGGTGACAACGACGCCATTGTTATCACCTCGCTGAGTTTCAAGGAGATCGGGTAACAGTGCTACGAGAAGCTGGATACCTTCTGCGATACTGCAGAAAGACTTGACTGGAATGTAGCCAACGTAAATGGCTGCTGGCAAGGTGACCACGAGATTGCACAGTCAAAGGAAGACCAACCTCTGGACGGTCAGGTGGCACCTCCGAGAAAGACGACAATCGTGTTCACTGTGTAGCTCTGATGCATCGTATTGCATCAGCAGTTGCAGTTTGAGCAACAGCTAGTGCCAGAGTGACACAACGATCTGTTGAAAATAGGTTCCTTCAAGCAGAACTCCGAGCCAAACGCCCTATAGCTTGTATTCCACCGACACCAAACCATCGCCATTTGCGACTTCATTGGCGTCTAACGAGAGTAATGGAGGGCAGCGTGGAGCGTCGTTGAGTTTTATGATGACAGCTGGTTCTGCCTCGGTGCGAATGATGCCTATATGTTGGTTAGAGGGAGCCAAGTTGTGAACCTGTAGCTAACCTGTCTGTGTGCTAGACACACTGGTCCTAACCTGAAGGTATAGTCTGGAGAGCGATTTCGTACAACAGCAGGAACACTTGAAAGTGATACACATACCACACACCGATATTGTCACCCAAGATGCTCTACAGCGTGTTGCCATGTTGCCTTGGCCTGCCCGATCACGAGAGCTGTCTGCAAGCGATAACATATACACTCCTGGAAATTGAAATAAGAACACCGTGAATTCATTGTCCCAGGAAGGGGAAACTTTATTGACACATTCCTGGGGTCAGATACATCACATGATCACACTGACAGAACCACAGGCACATAGACACAGGCAACAGAGCATGCACAATGTCGGCACTAGTACAGTGTATATCCACCTTTCGCAGCAATGCAGGCTGCTATTCTCCCATGGAGACGATCGTAGAGATGCTGGATGTAGTCCTGTGGAACGGCTTGCCATGCCATTTCCACCTGGCGCCTCAGTTGGACCAGCGTTCGTGCTGGACGTGCAGACCGCGTGAGACGACGCTTCATCCAGTCCCAAACATGCTCAATGGGGGTCAGATCCGGAGATCTTGCTGGCCAGGGTAGTTGACTTACACCTTCTAGAGCACGTTGGGTGGCACGGGATACATGCGGACGTGCATTGTCCTGTTGGAACAGCAAGTTCCCTTGCCGGTCTAGGAATGGTAGAACGATGGGTTCGATGACGGTTTGGATGTACTGTGCACTATTCAGTGTCCCCTCGACGATCACCAGTGGTGTACGGCCAGTGTAGGAGATCGCTCCCCACACCATGATGCCGGGTGTTGGCCCTGTGTGCCTCGGTCATATGCAGTCCTGATTTTGGCGCTCACCTGCACGGCGCCAAACACGCATACGACCATCATTGGCACCAAGGCAGAAGCGACTCTCATCGCTGAAGACGACACATCTCCATTCGTCCCTCCATTCACGCCTGTCGCGACACCACTGGAGGCGGGCTGCACGATGTTGGGGCGTGAGCGGAAGACGGCCTAACGGTGTGCGGGACCGTAGCCCAGCTTCATGGAGACGGTTGCGAATGGTCCTCGCCGATACCCCAGGAGCAACAGTGTCCCTAATTTGCTGGGAAGTGGCGGTGCGGTCCCCTACGGCACTGCGTAGGATCCTACGGTCTTGGCGTGCATCCGTGCGTCGCTGCGGTCCGGTCCCAGGTCGACGGGCACGTGCACCTTCCGCCGACCACTGGCGACAACATCGATGTACTGTGGAGACCTCACGCCCCACGTGTTGAGCAATTCGGCGGTACGTCCAACCGGCCTCCCGCATGCCCACTATACGCCCTCGCTCAAAGTCCGTCAACTGCACATACGGTTCACGTCCACGCTGTCGCGGCATGCTACCAGTGTTAAAGACTGCGATGGAGCTCCGTATGCCACGGCAAACTGGCTGACACTGACGGCGGCGGTGCACAAATGCTGCGCAGCTAGCGCCATTCGACGGCCAACACCGCGGTTCCTGGTGTGTCCGCTGTGCGGTGCGTGTGATCATTGCTTGTACAGCCCTCTCGCAGTGTCCGGAGCAAGTATGGTGGGTCTGACACACCGGTGTCAATGTGTTCTTTTTTCCATTTCCAGGAGTGTAGAATACCATCGGGCGACAACTGCAAGGTCATCCACGAACAGCATTAACCGTTTGTATGCTTGAGTTCAACAGTCTGGCAGTTACAGTGTTTCACATTTGCAGTTGCTCATTATTATTCGAGTACCAGTGATCCGCTAAACAAATTTATACAACTGGAGAAAGTAATTCGATAGCACTGGAGCATTCTGTGTTTTAAATTCTTTCACGTGTTATTTAAATTGCACAATATTTTTAATTTCCTGTACCAATGGAATATATGGTAATGTACACTCGTGCCCAACAGTACCCGAACGACCTGAGTTGCATTTCACCTCATTCGCATACAACCCTCTGAACGCAGCTGTCTAGAAGGTCCTCTAATCGCTCCTCGGTACAGTCGTATGACTATTGAAAATGGTTACAACGAATTACCACTAGAAAACACTGCTCTGTATCGCAATAACTCCCGATGTAAAGTAATACCACGATAATACAGATATCAGGGAACACCTTACCACAGATAAGACTGTCCTTAAGGCTTGTAAGCTCACATTTATTACAATAAATGACATACCTGAAATGTTACCACTCTCATAATTACGTCAGATAGGTAGTGCACGTAGTAAGTTCGTCGTATTCATGATCTCCTCTTCAAAGTGACATACCGTACTTATTATTTAACACAAAATGACATTAAAAATTTAAGTTTTCCACGAGCTGCTAGTTGAGAATATGTATGAACTTCAAATGACACAACGAAACGTCTCGTTCTGCATATGGATTCAAACACAGGTCATGCAGTCTAAGCAAAGATTTCGTGACTGACGGAAATTAACAGTCATTCCTGACTAGGCATACAGAGAGTGATATACCTCGATTTTAGACGGTATCAGTTAGGAAATATCAACTTTAAATTACATAACGTAAACATTTTTAACGGACGCGAATTCCTACCCAGCATCTATTGTCCCTGTTAAAGAACTACGAGAGATGTTAAATATTGCTTCTTCACAAGTAACTTACCTGAAATTCCGTGAGATAAAGCTTTGTGGTGGACAGGGATTTGAAACCAGAACCTAATCGGATTGTTATAGAAGCACAATCAGCTGGGACATATCGGATTTTCTCGGCAGTAGCAAGATGTTTTAACTGAAATGCCGAGACGAAACATTAATTTTTTCCTTCCCAGGAATCCAACACCGCACCTATCGCTGTTATATTCTAGAGAAAACGAACGTTAAATATGGGTTTGTTACACCAGCAGTGACACGTGACCATGTTGAACTAGAAATAATATGACGAAGAGTTCAGTCCTGACTGGTAATCGAATCCCACACATATCGTTGTTGACTACACAGAAGGAGACGTCAGCTACCGAATTTTTCTCCACCAGCAGCTCGGAATAACATCCTTGAACTTACAGTGATCTCGCAAATAGTTCTGTGTCTCACTGGGAGTCAAAGGCGTCAGATATCGTCAGTGTTGACAACGAATGAAAATACATTAAAAATAAAAAATTATTATCCACAAGCAGATAGGTGTTCTCAGCAAGAGCTTGATAATACATAATGGAAACTTTAGTGCCGGTCCAGGATTCGAACCCATTCACGCGCAATATGTGGAGATGTTGAGGAATCTGCAGTCTTGAACAAACGACACATTGTAGCCGAGTTGTATTGTCACGAAGGGATCAAATTCCGCGTTAAGGGCGGTCTGAGTTGCATTCCCAGTTCAGAACCAATTTTATCGACATACAGAAGCTCAAATAAAAGATGGAATAAGTGTCCTGTGACCCTACATAGGGGTTTTTTCGTCACTAGAAATAAATAATTAGTATAGCAAAGGTTACTGGTGATAGAGGCTCTACATGTGCCACTCTTGACTTTATTGTGGTTCAACCGCACTAGAAATAAATAGCTAGTATAAGAAAGGTTACTGGTGATAGAGTTTCTATATGTCGCCACTCTTGACATGATTGTGGTTCAACCTAATGTCTACTGGGCAGCGAAGGAATATCATGTTCAATGGGAATTTCAGACGACAGCGCCATTTTACCTTCTTCACTTAGCGTAGCCAGAAGAGAATAGAATCTGTCTCCCCCTATCAAGAATCATTGGCAGAAGTTGGAATCGAACCCTGAATCTGGTTAAAATGGCTCTAAGCACTATGGGACTTAACATTTGTGGTCATCAGTCCCCTAGAATTTAGAACTACTTAAACCCAACTAACCTAAGGACATCACACACATCCATGCCCGAGGCAGGATTCGAACCTGCGACCGTAGCAGTCGCGCGGTTCCGGACTGCGCGCCTAGAACACCTAGACCACCGCGGCCGGCCCTGAATCTATCAGCAATCCAACAGTCCATCAAATCCTCTTCCCTGTGGCTCATTTTTCTATAGTAACGATAGCATCGCAGATATACATAGGCGATTGCAGAATATCTAAAGAGACCTGCCATTGAAGAAAAGCACGGTGAATCTTTGAGCGAGGAGTCTGTCATTATTATAACAAACTCACGCATCCGAGAGGAGCTTACAACACTTCATTTGTCTCAGTGAAGGATGCACTCCGCGAGAAGCAGTCAGTCGTTCATGCGGAGGTTATTGATGCAGCAAGGCGTTGGTTCAGACGTCGACCGGTAGAGTGGACGTAACGCCGTCGCAATGCACGATTATGTTGAAAGATTTTTTTTTAGCTAGACGAGAGAGGAATAATGTAGTGTATTGGGATTCTATTTAAAATCAGCCTGATTTCATGAAAACGTGTTGAACTACTTATTGAATGCTCTTCGTATATACATGGAATTTCGCATATGTCTCTCTTGTGAAGTCAGTCGCATTTTCTCTGGTTTTTCGGCAGATATTTGCAATTTACTTCTGTTGTGGTTTGGCAGGAGAGCCAACCCACGGAGTTTGGAGGAAGCCGAATGGCACGCGTTTAAGCTCACGCAGGCAGGCGTGAGGTCTGGAACAGGACAATGAAATTAGAAATTAGAAAAACGGACGCAGATGGTGGAATACTTAACTTTAATCCATTAATGTTGAACGTAGCTCTTGTCTGTACATTATTTACAATATCAATAGCAACTGATAATGGCGCCTTGCTAGGTTGTAGCAAATGACGTAGCTGAAAACTATGCTAACTATCGTCTCGGCAAATGAGAGCGTATTTTGTCAGTGAACCATCGCTATCAAAGTCGATTGTACAACTGGGGCGAGTGCTAGGAAGTCTCTCTAGACCTGCCGTGTGGCGGCGCTCGGTCTGCAATCACTGATAGTGGCGACACGCGGGTCCGATGTACACTAACAGACCGCGGCCGATTTAAAGGCTACCACCTAGCAAGTGTGGTGTCCGGCGGTGACACCACAACTTCTTGCAACGTGCACCTGGTGTTAGCACAAACAAATATTTATTATGCAACGTCCACCACTGTTTCCTGTTTCAGACAAAACTATTTTTAAATCGAAATTTTCAGTAGACCTCTAGAGGATTTGTCTGTTGCGATATTAGTTTTACTGATATGTATTAACACGAACAGTGAAACAGGAGGAACAGCCGTTACTCTTGCAGTGTCCGAGCAGCGTGTAGGAGCAGTTAGGGCAGATCAGTGCAATGCTATCACTGCTGGAATACTCGTTATTGCTCGTGTTTTAATGTCCCTGTTCACACATATTGGTGAAACGTATATTGTACTAGACTAATTTGGCACCGCTTTGTCCAATGGGCCCGTACAATTCCACTTCAAAAATAGTTTTATTTGTAATGGGAAGCAAAACAACGATTTTGATCGGCGCTCGGCGGCGAATGAAAGACGCGATGAGCAGTTCTTTCTGGGCTGACTCCATCAACGTGTTCGTGTATAAGAGCTGTGAGAGCACTTGTTCAGTGGAAGAGGTGCGGTTCACGGCAGCGAGGAGGAACAAATGGTCATGGCTCTTAAGGTACGCACTTCAGACTACTTTGTGCTCTGCTCACTCGCCTAATACACCGTGCCTAGGGAACCTCGTTCTCGGATCGCTAGACACCAATTCAAGCAAATCGTATTAATGAAGTTTCATTACAGTAAGATAAATGGAAAAACTTAACTTTGAGAGCTTTAGGGAGCAAAATAACTGATGATGGTCGAAGTAGAGAGGATATAAAATGTAGACTGGCAATGGCAAGGAAATCGATTCTGAAGAAGAGAAATTTGTTGACATCGAGTATAGATTTAAGTGTCAGGAAGTCGTTTCTGAAAGTATTTGTATGGAGTGTAGCCATGTATGGAAGTGAAACATGGACGATAACCAGTTTGGAAAAGAAGAGAATAGAAGCTTTCGAAATGTGGTGCTACAGAAGAATGCTGAAGATAAGGTGGGTAGATCACGTAACTAATGAGGAGGTATTGAATAGAATTGGGGAGAAGAGAAGTTTGTGGCACAACTTGACTAGAAGGAGGGATCGGTTGGTAGGACATGTTTTGAGGCATGAAGGGATCACAAATTTAGCATTGGAGGGCAGCGTGGAGGGTAAAAATCGTAGAGGGAGACCAAGAGATCAATACACTAAGCAGATTCAGAAGGATGTAGGTTGCAGTGGGTACTGGGAGATGAAGAAGCTTGCACAGGATAGAGTAGCATGGAGAGCTGCATCAAACCAGTCTCAGGACTGAAGACCACAACAACAACAACAACAACTTTGAGAAATGTACAGTGAGATGTCGCAGGCAATGGGCGACATGAAACATAAGCGACGTCTTCAATATATACAACGCGTAACACAAGGGATACAATATAGTTCCTGAGTCGCAGCTGTAGCGTTCGTAGATCGGCTAGACTTCCTCTGGGCTGAGGCCAGCCGGAGCGGCGCTTAGATCCTCTTGGCCTAGATGCCGCTCCTGTCTCGTTGCCGTTACGGGTCTGTCAGCGTACCACTGGCTGACGTCGTCTCACAGCCCTATCTGCTGTAACGCTCCTGGCCGACTTGCCCGCGGAACAGACTGGACTTCTTTTTCTTGTTTCGTTTCAAAAACGGGTCAAATGGCTCTGAGCTCTATGCGACTTAACTTCTGAGGTCATCAGTCGCCTAGAACTTAGAACTACTTAAACCTAACCAACCTAAGGACATCACACACATCCATGCCCGAGGCAGGATTCGAACCTGCGACCGTAGCGGTCTCTCGGCTCCAGACTGTAGCGTCTAGAACCGCACGGCCACTCCGACCGGCCTTTTTTTTCACCTTGTATATACAACGTTGCATCAAACATCGAAGGATGATAGAACAAAGTGTTCAATCACGCTTCCTGGTGATGTTAGGTATCTTTAATACTGGTTATGCGTTGGCGCCATGTTGTGTGTGTGTGTGTATGTGTGTGTGTGTGTGTGTATATGTTGCCTAAAACAGAGTCATCCGTTCCTTGTTAAACGTAGACTAAAAGTTTTTGGTTCCCTCCTAAAATATTATTTTCTCAAATTCGAGACACTCATTCGAAAGGTTCTTTTGTTTAAAATCACTCTATCAATTTATTGGGTTAGTTAGTATACAACCTACCTGGCTGCTTGTATGTGTTAGTTTGGTGATATCTCACTGTCCCACGGCTGGCGAATTTAATGAAAACTCGACTACTGTCGCAAGAAATAATTTGTATGTAACAGACGTTGTCTCTCAGATGTGGGAGATGGTTCAAATTTTTAGCCTAAGTGACCATTGGTCTCTGGTAACTCTTTACAATGAACTGCATTACGTTTCTTTTTCCATCTCACTTGGGTTTTGTATTTGTGTGGGACAACACTGCGATTATCGATGTTATGCGCTGTTTGTCCTGCCTTAATACATAATACTTACATTCAATCAAGCTAGTTGCTCTTGACAACATTTGAGTATCTGCTCTCCAAGTTACATTCAGTATTGGTCGATTCGCTCTTGAACTAGTTTTTCCGGCAGTGTTGGTAGTTCTGTAGGGATGATACACGGCAGCACGAAGAGATTTACTGCCGGATAGTACGCCAGTATTCAGTTCGTGTATGGGTACATCGCAAACAATGGAAGAGCGGCACACCGACGCTATACTCAGTTGTACGACGGCTACCACATGACACTACTTCCGCATATGAGGGTTGTTATGTTACTATGTTCAAATGGTTCAAATGGCTCTGAGCACTATGGGACATCTGAGGTCATCAGTCTCCCGAACTTAGAACTACTGAAACCTAACTAACCTAAGGACATCACACACATCCATGCCCGAGGCAGGATTCGAACCTGGGACCGTAGCAGTCGCGCGGATGCAGACTGAACCGCCTAGAACCGCATGGCCACACCGGCCGGCTGTTACAATATGCTCTACATTATATTCTTAGGTGATTGCATACTACAGGGCTGTCATTGTTATAAATATATTTTCGCATAAACAAAGGTAATTGGGGTAACAAACCGAATACATTTTTGCCCTGAAATACGCGACCGGAAACCATGGAGATCTCGAACCAAAATGCTCAGTAATTATCACTGAACAACCTACTAAATTATGTCGACTGAGGTATGGTTCATTTAAAACAATGTGTCACATACTCCTGCAGGAAGTACAGTTGGTCAAAACAGGAAAAAATTTCTAGTAATTATATGTCCGAAACCCAATACAAATGGATATATGCGTTGTTTTACCTGTGATGGGGATGGTGTAATATTCGGTGGTGTGAGCCATCTTACTGTTGCAGCTAATTGTGTGGATGTCTGAATGGCTGAAACCTGAATTACGCTCATGGTGGCGCAGATCGATGCAGAGTGACAACGACTGTGCTTGATGCACGTCTGGGCACCACGCTGGGGACGGAAATCGGCCGTGCCCTGTGAAAGAAACCATCCTGGCATTTGCATGAAGCGATTTAGGAAAATCATCCGAATGCCCTCTATACATACACAGGCTCTAACGTTTATGAGCGCAGGTATTTTTATATGTGGTACCTTAACATGTACACAAAACAGTGTGTTGGTTATTTTTCCTCTGGGTCGAACAGCCTTCCCACAAACATAATTTACTACTGAGCCGTGGTAAAAGTTGCTGTTTTGAAGAGCGCGCCGCAGCGCGTAGTGTGAAGCAGTAGCCCTCCGTTTCTGGCGGTGGCGCCGCTGTGGCAATCGCAGCTTTGGTGTCTACCCCTGGTGGGAAAGGGGAAACGTTGCCTGTCTACGTGCATGTAAGGGGCGCTATGAGCTCGCTAGGCGGTCAGTTGGTCAGCCGGGTCAGTGCAAGGCAGTCAGTGTCTGTCTGTCGCCGGAGTGCTAGTATGCGCTAGGCCGCCGGTCTGCTCGAGTTTGTTCAGGCAATGGTCACTGGCGGTTGGATCGATCGGTTGGTCGGTCGCGCATTGGGACACAAGATGACTTGTCCGTCTTGAGCGTCGGTGCATGTGAGGTCACCAGCCGCTTTGTTTTGGTGTCGTCCCACCATTTTTCTCCGTTTTCCCACCCGCGGGAAGGTGGTTCTACATCTACAACTACATTTATACTCCGCAAGCCACCCAACGGTGTGTGGCGGAGGGCACTTTACGTGCCACTGTCATTACCCCCCTTTCCTGTTCCAGTCGCGTATGGTTCGCGGGAAGAACGCCTGTCTGAAAGCCTCCGTGCGCGCTCTAATCTCTCTAATTTTACATTCGTGATCTCCTCGGGAGGTATAAGTAGGGGGAAGCAATATATTCGATACCTCATCCAGCAACGCACCCTCTCGAAACCTGGCGAGCAAGCTACACCGCGATGCAGACCGCCTCTCTTGCAGAGTCTGCCACTTGAGTTTATTAAACATCTCCGTAACGCTATCACGGTTACCAAATAACCCTGTGACGAAACGCGCCGCTCTTGGATCTTCTCTATCTCCTCCGTCAACCCGATCTGGTACGGATCCCACACTGATGAGCAATACTCAAGTATAGGTCGAACAAGTGTTTTGTAAGCCACCTCCTTTGTTGATGGACTACATTTTCTAAGGACTCTCCCAATGAATCTCAACCTGGTACCCGCCTTACCAACAATTAATTTTATATGATCGTTCCACTTCAAATCGTTCCGCACGCATACTCCCACATATTTTACAGAAGTAACTGCTACCAGTGTTTGTTCCGCTATCATATAATCATACAATAAAGGATGCTTCTTTCTATGTATTCGCAATCCATTACATTTGTCTACGTTAAGGGTCAGTTGCCACTCCCTGCACCAAGTGCCTATCCGCTGCAGATCTTCCTGCATTTCGCTACAATTTTCTAATGCTGCTACTTCTCTGTATACTACAGTATCATCCGCGAAAAGCCGCATGGAACTTCCGACACTATCTACTAGGTCATTTATATATATATTGTGAAAAGCAACGGTCCCATAACACTCCCCTGTGGCACACCAGAGGTTACTTTAACGTCTGTAGACGTCTCTCCATTGATAACAACATGCTGTGTTCTGTTTGCTAAAAACTCTTCAATCCAGCCACACAGCTGGTCTGATATTCCGTAGGCTCTTACTTTGTTTATCAGGCGACAGTGCGGGACTGTATCGAACGCCTTCCGGAAGTCAAGAAAAATAGCATCTACCTGGGAGCCTGTATCTAATATTTTATGGGTTTCATGAATAAATAAAGCGAGTTATTTATGAATTGGGTGGTCCGTTTTTCCCTTGTGGAGTAGGGGCGGATTAGAGCAAACTGCGGTTCGGGTTGTTCAGTAATCTCCCTGTCAATCTGCCATACGTTAATAGCTGCCTCTGTCATGTTTGTCGGATTCGGTGTTAACGAATTTATTGCTTGAAGTATAACGGCCGAATTCCTGAAATATATTTTTTATCTAGCCTATCAACTTGAGAGGTGGTGTATGTGTAATGTAGAGCATTTTTGTATATTTTATGTAAGACTGCATTTAATGGGTTTTTATTTAGATGGTCATTTTAGTATATAAGAGGTTTTTTATTATTATTTTTTAATCAAGTTGCACCTTCGGTGGCAAGTTAATTTTTTTAGTGTTAGTGTTTTGTATCATTCCCATCCCTCCTACGGGGTGCATAGTTTATGTGCTTGTTTGAGTTGTTAAAATTTTTGGTTTAAAGTAATCTGGTGTGTTGCAGATTTGCACCAATGTAGTCTTTCAAAGGTTGCTGTGAGCGGTCGTGACTACGGCCGTGTCAAAAGGGAGTGGCAAGGTTCTCAGCCCGAATGCTCATACTGTCAAAATCTGTTCTTTCTGCCTCTGAATAAATAGTAACTTGATATTTAGAGGGTGCTTTCTGATTATTATTTTAAACCTGTTTAAAAAAACGGGCTTTTAGGAATAAAATTTCCATTTGTTGAAAGAAATTTAGTTTGTTTTCATCAGTTACCCATTGGCAACTACTTCAACGCTCACATAGTGTGATTAAATGTGTTAATGTTCTTGATGAATCGATAGTGAATAAAGTAAATACTTAAGAAAAGGTTTTGAAAGTAAATTCACGGTTCAACTACCTTATGTTTTCTTCATGGCAGCAACAACTATGTGGACTACCCCTGGTGGATCAGACAAAACTTCACCACTTGACCTGCCGGCCAAGAGAAAGTGGTCATTAATTACTTGCTCTTGCCGCATGTGCTAGGGAGTACTACGCAACCTAGCCTGATAATGACGCGAATAGTGGTATAATATCGTTCAGTACACCGTCCTGTCTTCAGCAGATACAGTGCATCCTCACTTACACCCATTACACCATGTGTATGTGTTTGTGTGTGTGTGTGTGTGTGTGAGAAAGAGAGAGAGACAGAGAGAGAGAGAGAGAGAGACAGACAGACAGACAGACAGAGAGAGAGAGAGAGAGAGAGAGAGAGAGAGAGAGAGAGAGAGAGGAGGGTATGTAACTATAAAAATGATTCCTTGCTTCTACACGGAATGAATCACGAAATAAATTATCTGTAATGCTCTTACCGTAATATCCTGTTCACATGCACCAATATGTGTGGTCTGTTCGAAGCAAACTTGAACAAATGAGAGGTCCAATTAGGTGGACTTTGAAACGTAGTGTTGAAATGTAACCATACTCAAACGTAAGGTGTTGACAAAGGTGTTGTAAAAGGCACACTGATAACAGAATATAGCTCTAACATGACGAAAGAAATGAGCAAACGAAAATAGCTGGAGATCAGATAGGAAATGTGTGATATAGTTAGTTAACTGACGTAAGGACGTATAAAAAACTGCAATAATCATTTCAGAATAAAGGTATAGAGGTGAAAACATACGAAATGTTAATGTAGCACGAACATACAAGGAAATGTAGAAACAGTTCAGTAGAAGAAATCAGTTTCTAAAATGCACAGAGCTTTTACCAAGAAAGAGAAGGTAGGCTAATAACAGGTGAGATAAGGTGGAGTAACAACATATGAAAAACCACAAGGAATGGAAGAGATGTACGCTACGTGACGAAAGTTATCTGCAGACCAGTTAGTGGATTTTCATAAGGGGTGCGTTCACCCTTGACTCGTATGATGGATTTAACTCTACTGGTACCACTTTCAGCGAGGTAACTGGGTGTCTGCGGAGAATCTCTACACATTCTTCTCCCCCTTGCAGGTCCGGGGGTTAGAATAGGCCAGAGATATTACTGCCTGTCGTAAGAGGCGACTAGAAGGAATCTCACACGTTTCGGCGTTTGTGATGGTTCCCTGTAGGGTTTGACCTCCATTTACCAAAATTTTCCCAAAGAGCGAGCCAATTGGGGAAAGGCGCCTTATATGGTGCGTAGTGTCCATCATGCGCTGAGACCTATCGCATCCTTCGTCGACGTGAATCTGCACTTCTGTTCATTCTCCAACTGTTGGGTGAGGTCACTCTCCTGGGTGCGTATTTTTTCATCATCTGTGCAGTATCGTTTTCTACGCTGACGATGATAATGGACTTGTTTGCTTCGTTGCACCTGATATCCAGCACGGTACCCAGTCCATTGTGGTGGGGCCGCCATGTACCCTATTAGATGTAGCCTCGTTACTACACAGGGATCGCACTGCTGATGCCTGCGCTATTAACTCACCACGTATGCGGAAGAGTAGATGCCCATCACCCTGGGGCATCAGGACACCTGGCAATGGCCATCCCGCCAGGTGGCCTTTGCTTCGGCTGGGTGGCACCTGTGGGGAGGGCCCTGGTCGGAGTGGATGGTATCAGGGCAGCTCACATGCGATGAAGTGTAGTTCATCATCTCTTGCTGGTGGTGAAACACCAGCAGCCTCTGAGCGTTCTTGGGCTCGATTCAACGCATGGAAGTACGACCACAAATCGTTCCCCTCCCTTGCCACGCCATGGGAAGAGCGTCAAATGGTTGAAATGGCTCTGAGAACTATGGGACGTAACATCTGATGTCATCAGTCCCCTATATTTAGAACTACTTAAAACTAACTAACCTAAGGACATCACACACACCGATGCCCGAGGCCGGATTCGAACCTGCGACCATAGCAGCAGCGCGGTTCCGCACTGAAGCGCCTAGAACTGCTAGGCCATAACGGTCGGCGAAGAACGTCAGGCTAAGGATGACAGCGGCTCTTATTCGCCCCAGTACCTTGTATGTTCGAGAGCTGATGGGGAATCTTTGATGACAATGAAGCTTCTGTAATTTGTTGAGCATTCACAGGACACGTTTGGGAAGGTGGAGGGCTTGTCCAAAATGAGATCTTGGTCAGTCTCGGTCAAAACAGCATCATCTGCCCAGTAACAGGCGCTGTACATCCAGCATCATATGCCAAGATTGCGGACGCCCATCACATCCCAATACTCCATGTGCCCCGCCTTCCATCTGTGTCAACTATGGAGAGCACCATTTGCCTTGCTTACCTGAATGCAGGATACACCAGAAAGAAAGGAAAATCATGGAGTACAAGACCCTGGACTGACTGATCTATATTCAGGCTAAGAGGAAATTTGAACAGCTACATTCTGTACCTATGACATCGTCTTACGCTGCAGCTACAACAGTTCTAGCCCCATCAGCTCTGCCAACCCCATTCACTTCTCAGAGCAGGACGACTACACATACCGCCTTCCCTGTTGCTCCTGCACCATCTACTTCAGGAACCGCTCCCACCCCCACAACCATCGGGGATATCAGTCCCTACTTCTCCACCAGAGAAGCATAACTCTTCTTCAGCTCCATTCGCTAGGAAGGGGTCCCTCGGGTCACTCCCTTCCCAGGTTTCTGCTAGTGGGAAGGATGACTCCCACCAGTGGCTGAAGAGCCCAAAAGCAGCTGGTTGTAGGTTTTCACGATCTTCAGACTGAATCAGTGAAGTCCTCCCATCCAGAGAAACCCAAGGATCAGCGAGAGAAATTCAAAAACAAGATCCCAAGACCATTACTACAGGCCTGCGCCTGCAGATGAGGTGGAGATTCTGGCGTTTGCTGAGGACCTAGGTCTCGCTGGATCCTCAGACATAATGGATATAGACTGTTCAGGCAATAAGTCAGTGGCAACAGGTGACCCTGAGGCCTAAACTGCCTCATTGAATTTTCCAAGCCTTTTCAGTCTCATGATGACGTCGTCCTCCAGTGGAATTGCGGCGACTTTTTCCACCGCCTGGCTGAGCTACGGCAACTGTTAAGCTTTACACCTGCTTTCGCCATTGCCCTCCAGGAAACTTTGATCCCGGCAATGCAGACCCCTGCCCTTCAAGGCTATAAGGGATATTACAGGAACCCTAGCGACTATAATCGAGTGTCAGGTGGAGTTTGCGTTTATGTTTTCGAAACTCAGTCTGTAGTGAAACTGTGCTCCTTCATATCCCTCTTAAAGCATGTTGCAGGAAATATCTGTATGCAACGTATATCTTCCTCCAGATGGTGCAGTACCCCTGAATGTATTAGCTGCACTGATTGACCAACTCCCTAAACCTTTCCTACTTTCGGGAGAAATTAACATCCATAACCCCATGTCAGGTGGCACTGTGCTTACTGGTCAAGGCAGAGATGTCGAAAATTATACTGTCTCAGTTCGACCTTTGCCTCTGGGGCCGCCACAAATTTCAGTGTGTCTCATGGTAGTTACTCGGCCATTGATTTATCAATTTGCAGCCCAGGACGCATCCTATCTATCCACTGGCGAGGACATGACCACCTGTGTGGTAGTGACCATTTCCACATCTTCGTGTCCCTGCCCTGGCGTCAGGCCCAGGGACGCCTGCCCAGATGGGCTTTAAACTAGGCGGATTGGGAAACTCTCACCTCTGCTGTCAGCACTGAATTTTCTCCATATGGGAACATCGATGTGATGGTTGAGCAGGTGATTACAACAATTCTTTCTGCGGCACTCAATCAATTATCAAGAAATAACAATATCTTTAGAAAAATTATATAATAGACCAATATTTATTATCCCTCGCTCTTTGTGGTGCTCCAAGCGAAAGGCAGTCCCTTGGTGATCGCTGGAAGTCGCTCAAGCAATTAAGGAGCGTCAGCGAGCTCTACAGCGGTATACGCGGCACCCTTCCCTGGAGCACCTCATAGTCTTTAAACAGCTCCGTGCCCGCGTTCGCCAACTTATCGAACGACGGAAGCAGGAGTGTTGGGAGAGATACGTCTCGACCACTGGGTGCCATACGTCACCTTCCCAATCTGGGCAAGGATCAAACGTGTTTCTGAGTACCAGACCCCAACAGGTGTTCCCAGTGGTAATATAAATGGAGTGTTATCTACCGACGCAATCGCGATTGCCGAGCACTCTGCGTCAGAGAATTACCCCCCAGCCTTTCGCATTCTCAGACGGTGGCTGGAAGGGAAAGTCCTCTCGTTCACTACACGCCACAGTAAATCCCATAACGCCCCATTTACAGAGTCGGAGCTCCTCAGTGCCCTTGCACATTGCCCTAACGCTGCTCCTGGGCCAGATCGGATCCACAGTCAGATGGTTGAATATCTCTCATATGCCCACAAGCGACATCTCCTCGTCATATTCAACCGGATCTGGTGCGATGGCGTCTTCCCATCGCAATGGCTGGAGAGCACCATCATTCCGGTGCTCAAACCCGATAAAATCCCGCTTGATGTGGATAGGTGTTGGCCCATCTGCCTCACGAACATTCTTTGTAAACAGCTGGATTAGGTCCTGCAGTCCTGGATGCCGTATTTTTTTATTTACGAAAAACGTGTGATACGACCTGGTGACATCATATCCTTGCCATATTATACGAGTGGGGTCTCCAAGGCCTGCTCCCGATTTTTATCCAAAATTACCTGTCGCTTCGTACTTTCCGTGTCCATGTTGGTGACTCCCATAGTTCTCCCTTATCCAGGAGAATGGGGTCCCGCTGTGCTCTGTGTTGAGTGTATCTCTATTTTTACGGCCATTAATAGTCTAGCGGCAGCTGTAGGGCCGTCCGTCTCACCTTCTCTGTATGCAGACGACTTCTGCATTCCGTACTGCTCCACCAGTGTTGGTGTTGCTGAGTTGCGCCTACAGGGTGCCATCCACAAGGCACAATCATGGGGTCTAGCCCACGGTTTCCAGTTTTCGGCAGCAAAGTCCTGTGTTATGCACTTCCGTCAGCGTCGTACCGTTCATACGGAACCTGAACTTTAGCTTAATGATGATCCACTCACTGTGGTGCAGACATATCGATTCTTATGACTGGTTGACTCGGATTGACTTGGCTTCCTCACCTTCGTCATCTTCAGCGGAAGTGCTGGAAGCACCTCAATGCCCTCCGCTGCCTGAGCAACACCTACTAGGGTGCAGATCGCTTTACGATGCTGCAGCACTACAGAGCCCTTGTTCAATCCTGCCTTGGCTATGGGAGTCTGGTTTACGGCTCGGCGGCGCCCTGAACGCTGCGTTTACTCGACCCAGTGCACCACTGTGGCGTTCGCCTAGTGACAGGAGCTTTTAGGACGAATCCGGTGGCCAGCGTCCTGGTGGAGGCCGGAGTCCCCCCCCCATTGCAGGTTAAATGTGCACGACTGTTGGCCAGTTACGTTGCACACATTCGTAGTTCTCCTGCGCATCCGAATTACCGTCTCCTTTTCCCACCCACGGCAGTCCGTGTCCCGCATCGGCGGCCCAGGTTAGGGCTTCCAATTGCAGTGCGTGTCTGGTATTTTCTTTCTGAACTGGAGTCTTTGCCTTTACTATCTATACTTGGGGTCCATTCACATATACCTTCATTATGTGCACCTGGGCCGCGGCTTCGTCTGGACCTTTCACACGGCCCTAAAGACTCAATTAACCTCGCAGCTCTCCGCTGCCACTTCCTATCGATTCTTGACACGTACCTAGGCCATGAAGTAGTTTACACCGATGACTCGTAGGCTGATGATCACGTTGGCTTGTTGTATGTCCATGGAGGACATGTTGAACAGCATTCGTTGCCAGATGGCTGCAGTGTTTTCACTGCCAAGCTAGTAGCTATATCTCGTGCTCTTGAACACAACCGTTCATGCCCTGGCCAGTCGTTTCGTCTATGTACTGACTCCTTGAGTAGCCTACAAGCTATCGACCAGTGCTACCCACGTCATCCTTTGGTAGCAACCATCCACGAGTCCATCTATGCCCTGGAACAGCCCAGTCGTTCAGTGGTGTTTGTCTGGACCCTAAGTCATGTCGGAATCCCAGGCAACGAACTTGCCGATAGGCTGGCCAAACAGGCTACGCGGAAACCGCTTATGGAGATCGGCTTCTCTGCAACTCACCTGCCTTCAGTACTACGCCGCAAGGTTTTGCGGCTTGGGGAGACGGAATGGCATAACCTCAGTACAATCAACAAACGGCTTTCCATTGAGGAGACTACGAGTGTGTGAAAGACCTCCATGTGGGTCTCTCGGAGGGCGTCTGTGATCCTCTGTTGGCTTCACATTGGCCACGTTTGGGTGACACACGGCTACCTCCAGCGCCGTCATGACCTACCTCAGTGTCGGTGCGGCCCCCGGCTGACAGTGGCCCATGTCTTGTTGAGCTGTACGTCTTCGTCTGCCCTGCGACGGACTCTTCAGTTACCGGACTCGTTTGCATTAATTTTAGCTGACAACGCCTCATGGGCTAATTTAGTTTTACGTTTCATACGTAGTGATGTTGTTTATCATTATATATTAGTTTTCGCGCATGTCCTTTGTCACTTTGTGTTCTCCACTCTAATGCTATTACGCCGGATGTTTTAATGTGTCTCAGAGTGGCTGGCTTTTCCTTCTTATTCTCGTGGTCGGCCTCCACGGTCGATTCCTCTCTTGTTTTTATCCCTTCTACCTGTTTCTTGCTTCTCTCTGTTGTTTCCTTTTCCTGTTTTGTCTATGGTAATGTTGGTTGTCCTTCTGTCGTTCTTCTGGTTATTCCTTTCTCCTGTTAATGTGCTGTACGCCTCCTTTCTTTTCTTCTTTCTCTTGTGTAATTATTTTACGGGGATCAAGGGAATGATGACCTCGCAGTTTGATGCCTTCCCGCCTCCTTTAAACGAACCAACGAAGCAACACATTCTTCATCAAGAGCTGAGACCAGAAGAGGTTGTGCTCACGAATGCTGGGAATCTTCCTTGTAACTCATTCCGAAGGTGTTCCATTGAATTCAGTTCGAGACTGTGGGCGGACTATTTCATTTCGGGAATGTTACTGTCTATAAGCCATAGGTTCCCCGAGACCGGGTGTAATTTCATGCTGATACAAATTTTTCCGACCTGTTCGTCTTCCATACGCAGTGCACTGTGCTGAAAATCTGTTCATGCTCTTCTCAACCTAACGTTTTCTTATGCGCAGTAGTAGTATCAAACGATAACCACAACAAACCCCCCATACCGTAACACCACCTCCTCCGCACTTCACTGTTAGAGCTACACATGTCAGCTTCCCCAGACAGAAACCCTTCCGCAGGACTGCCACAGGGCATAACGCGATTCGTCACTACCCAGTGGCGTCTCTCTTTACACCACATCAGGCGTAGCGCAGCGAGGACTTCAGAAATTTCTGGTTTGTGAGGAGCTGCTCTACCATCGTTCCCAGTTCTCTTTGAGTCTCAACACACTGTCATAGTGCTGGCTGGAATGCTGATACCACTTTCACTCTAGAATGCTTAAGTCACTGATTTGATCCGATGTTTTACAACCACCCTCCTCAATGTTCGATGGTTCCCGTCCGTTACTGCTTCAGATCTTCGTGATCTTTGTTTAGCTGTGGTTGTTGCTGCGCGTTTTCAATTACATTCACATCACCAACAGCCAACGTGGTCAGCTTTAGAAGGGTTGAAATATTCCTGGTGGATCTGTTTCTCTGGTGATACCCAGTGATTAGCCCATGTTCGTAGTCATTAACTATACTGACCGATCGATTTCGCTATTACTGCTTCTCTAACACACAATACTACCCGTCTCCTTTCATACCTGTTATATTGGTAAATACGTCTCTTGTGACACCTAGTGGTTAATTAGTTAATTACAAATAGCATGAGGGCGTGCGAACAGTTCTGTTCAGGTACTGTGTACAGGACTGCTTGATGGAAGATATCTGAATGAAAATGTTGTGCAAAACTTCAATGAGACTGAAGATGATTAGCTTGCTCCCGCAGTACGAGGAATTCCCTAGAGGATGAAAAGCGGTGAGCCGGCCGGCGTGGCAGAGCGGTTCTAGGCGCTACAGTCTGGAACCGCGCGACCGCTACGGTCGCAGGTTCGAATCCTGCCTCGGGCATGGATGTGTGTGTTGTCCTTTGGTTGGTTAGGTTTAAGTAGTTCTAAGTTCTAGGGCATTGATGACCTCAGAAGTTAAGTCCCTTAGTGCTCAGAGCCATTTGAACCATTTGAAAAGCGGTGACAAACCATTAAGCTCTAGGAACTGATAAAGCATTCAGTCCAGTAATTATGAAGAGAAATACTGCCAGCACATAAAATTCCGCCACGTATTGCACGCCTTAAAAATGCTACCCGGGTTTATCTATCATTGTGTAGAATGAGAGGTATAAGAATGTTTTATAAATGACCAGTTCGGGGTTTGAAGGGAGAATGACACCAAAGTTGCAGTACTAAGTTTGAGTTGAATTTAGAGAAATTCTTAAAGATCAGTGAACCAATGTTGACCGCCTTTTTATAGACATAGAGAAAGCGTTTGATAACGTTAACTGGAAAAAAATTGTTCAGAGAATAATAATATAGTAACAGACAACATGAACAACAGAATATGCTGTAACTGTACAAGAAAGACTGGGAAATATAACATAGACTTAGTCGTAGAAATGACTCAGGTAAGGAATGTCTTTTCTTCATTGATATTAGTTTTTTATATACAAATGAAGGAACTCTCAGAAGCCAGCAGCAGTGGGGTAAACGTTAATCAAGAATCCCTAAAAAAGATCAGTTTTGCGGATGAACTAATGAACCACTGATGGCGTTTCACGAGATGAATTAAATCATAAGAGAGAAATGCGAGAGGAACCTTAATAGAAGCAAAACGTAAACAATAAATTGTACATCAGATCCAAAATAAAACGCAGTCGTGTTCCTTGAAGGAGAAAAGCTGTAACAAGTTACTGCCTTCAGGTACGTCTGAAGTTCTATTACCGTAGAAGGACAACGAATTTTCAGGGTAGACTACCCCAGGAAGAGGAATCACATATTCAGAAAAGAATCCGACTGATATCGAGAAGTGTGATCTTGACTAATACGAAACGGTTATTGAAGGGCTACATTTTTAGCATAGGCATCCGTGTGGATGAAACGTGAACACTGGGAAGACGGAGAAGAAAAGACTGCAAGCTTACAAGACTTCGAGCTGCAGGTGAATGGTTTGACTGAGTCTCGGAAATATTCTTGGAACAGCGGGACAGAGGAGTCCAGTCAAAAAACGGTCACTGCTGAGAAAAAGAACCTAGTTGGCCTCCTACTCCTATATTCGCATCAGCTTGTTACTCTGGTCGACGGAATAATGAAAAGGAAAAACAAATACGACGACTGATGCAGGAATCTGTGGCTGCCGGCTTATAGCGGAATCGACTCGTGGTAGCTCTACACTAAAGCTCAACTCGCAAACTTGCGGTCATTACTATCCCACCTGACTCGAGTCCGCTGCATATTTCAGGTCCCAAGCCTTTATGCCATAATGTCAGAGATATGGCTGAAGTCGAGTATCCCTTGCAGTACTTTAAGTCTTGATATTCATGTTTTTATAAGACGTGACAGACGTTACAGCGAAGGGAGCGGTGTAGCAGCATAAACCATGATGTACTGAAAAGTAGAAAAGTACTGCCTACGAATTTCTTATGTGAAGACTCTTGAAGCTTTCTAAATAAAACTGACATTATTAACATTATACATCTTTAGCCTACAAGTCTAGATATTTATTTCTCAAAATAGATACCCTGGTGCGAGCTAACATCCCAGAGATGTTCGTGCTCACATGCGGTTCCTCTTCGTAGAAATTTCTTGGCTCAAACTCGTCTAGGGGTTGAACAGCACGTGTCGCATTACACGCCCTAAATTAGACAATTGTGACGCTTTGGTTAAACTGTCTGGCTGATGGCAAGTTTGCGAAAGACGAAGGTAACATAGCATATAATAACAGTAATAATAATACCGGGAACAAAATTAACGACCCATAAATGATGTAGACAACACCGTTCCGATTTGGTTAGAATAATGTTTATTCAGAAAGCAGACTAATAGCGAAAGTGGTCGTATTCAGAGTTACTGTTACACTGGAGCGCATATCCATTTGACACAGTTCGATCATTCACAAACTCGTAGCGAAATACACAAGTTATCCACGCGGAAAGTTGAAGTTCACACCAGGAGCCGCTACTGCTCACCGCTCACAAAGTCCCGCGACACTACACAACGCGAAATTTTCTAAGCCGTTTCACTTCCTAGGTGCCTAAGGACCGACCGCCCGGTTTCACGGCTGCTTTCGAACTGTACCTTTGGTGTCTCCAGCCAAACTGTACGCTTTGGCGTCTGCAACAGCAATCTCCCTCTGCCCGTCCCTGGCCGCGTTTCCCGCGCGCCGAATATCGCTCAACTGCATAGGGCAGTTCGTTTTCCTTGAAGCCGTCCATCTGATTGGCTACAGCTTGTTCTACATTATTTTACATTTTAACATATTTAAATGATCAAAGCTTGACCACTTTCTCGTTCTAAATAAAGTAACAATAATATCCATTACATAATAGACGTTAAATTCTTTTACATAAAACCAATACAATTTCCTTCTTAACTCTGAATGTCACGGCCAGTAGCCTGGCACCAATGTGCTATCTGATAAATAAATAAAGAACAGAAGTAATTATTATGTACTAACCTTTACAACAAATATTCTATTACCTAATGATTCAATAAGGTGTCATGCTGTCATCGTTCAAGGTATTTTGTGAGGAGGAAATGTTGATCTGATGCTTAACTGAAAATACTGATAATTTAAATTTACTATATCTTTTAAGCAAATGAAGTTACAGAGTTGATGTTTACAATATTTGACATTTTAATGGTGCGCTTGTAAATGAAATGTCGATTGTCAAGATCGAGTAAAGCGTTCATAGTTTAACATTCAGGTCTTTATTACAAAACTTGTTAGTTTCACTTTAACAGTAAATCCTAAACTATTATAGATATGATCAGTATTCAAGTTTTATTGGGATCACCAATTAAAATTTATGAAGGATGGCAGATTAAAGTTACTGTGGCTTCATTCCCTGCTTTACTACAGAATTAAATAATTTCCATAAATTTTAGGTCCACCTTACTTAACAATGCTACGTCTCCTTGACCAGAAATAGCTTTTCCTGGATTTCCCCATGACGTAGGTTCTCGTCTGTCTCACTCGCACACTACAGTGCTTAGACCTCAATAGACAATAGACGCGTGTGAGTTTCCCCATCTCGTGGTGAATCTGGGCTCTTTGTAGCACGCGGTTCTGGACGACAGAGTTCGTTTCACAATTCCTGATGGCTGACTCTTTCGGCCATATATTTAAATTAGAGCGAAATGCTCGTTAACTCACACTGACCTTGGACACACTAGTTTGTTAATACTGTCACTGAAGAATGTTAGACTTTGTTAGCGCGGCCATAACCTCACCTCTGCTTGCACCATCTCATCACTATCAAAGGGACCTATTCAAAGGTGTTTTCCAAGATCTGAAAACAGATGGAAATCTGAAGGGGCCATGTCGGGACTGTTCGGAGGATGATCGATGACAGTGAACCCAAGGCGTCAGATTTTTACAGCTGACTGTAATTGCCATGCAGAAGGAGAGGGAGCTCCTTGTCTGGACAGTCTCTTCCAACTCTGAATGCGCTTACAGGACGCCATTTTAACGCACCGACAAAGTTACACTACACTCCACCATTTTATACGCTACCATTCGGAGTCCTCTAGCGGCTAGCGCTGCAAACATATAGACATGAAGAAAAAAGATGTAGAATGTTTATAAAGCTTGTTTTGTTTAAAAAGCTTTAAGACGTTTTCACACAAAAAATTCTGAGGCATTAACTTTCAGCACGCCCTCGTACAGGCATAATTTATTTATCGGACTTGTTCTCGCGCCTAAAAACGAAGACAAAACCGGCTGATTGTTTCTTCACTGCATTAAACCTCTCAGCAGAAAGTGTCTCATCTGTGTCTCAGCCACATGAAGTTAGACAGGTCACTAGCTTTGAATCTGCACTCTCAAGTCTTTAATCTTTGTATGGACACATAATGTAGCCGGAGATATGAACACAAATTTTCTACACTTTTCTTCTGAATCAAAATTCACGCGTATCCGATCCTGCTCAAACCTTACACTACTTCCACTTGGGCCTACTCACCATACAGCAGACACCCGTACGGTTATTGGTACTTTCGCAACCAAATTTCCTATTAGAGTAATTCACACATATCAGATTTCTGCACTTGGTTTGTCTGCTCTTGAGGTAATATTCTTGACTTACTCGCAGCGTAGCGACGCCCAGAGAGAAAATCACAAAACTGGCGAATTTCAGAGATTTTACGCACAGGAATACGTCTCATCAGACAGCTGACACGAATAATATTTATTGGCAGACAATGGCATGAAATATGTTTGCCATTAATAATAAAGTATCTAATTTCACTGAAAGACTCAATAATTTGTAAGATAAACATGGTACTCTAAAAATAGTAAGAATAAAGCGAAAACCTGGAACATGGATTACATATCTCCTGAAACACCCTAAGAGCGTCAGAGATGCAGCAGACTGGACATACAAATGTTACCCGACCTCTGATAACTATCTCACCTACAAGCGTCTAAGCAGACGATTTAGTCAATTTGTGAGAAATGCAAAATTCAGGCATGACAATCCACTAACTGAGAATTGTCACGGACCCGCCATCCTGTAGAAAAATCTACGAGCTCTTTGAATAGCCAGTCAGAATCTGCAGCTGTGCCGGTAGTCTCTATTGAGGACCTAAATGACAATTTCGCCATTCCAATATATTTGCTTGTGCGATGCCCAAGGGTGCAAAGCGTCGACTCCATTAAGGTATCAGCGGTCGATGCAAATGAAATTTTTCTTCCACAGCCTTCTAGCCCTAACATGGTCAGGAAGGCAACCGCGCAAACTCGTTCGGTAGCGGCAGGACACGATAATATGACAGTGCAAATAATAAATTTTATCGTCGATTCAACGTTGCTGTTGTGGTCTCCAGTCCGAAATCTGGTTTGGTTCAGCTCTCCATGCTACTTTATTCTGTGTGTGGCTCTTCATCCCTGAATAACTGCTAAATCTACATCCTTCAGAATTTGACTACTATATTCGTCTTTTGTTCTCCCTCTACGAATTTTACCCCTCACACTTCCCTCCAATAATAATCTGGTGATCACTTGATGTTTCAGAATGTATGTGCCAACTGATGCCTTCATCTGGTCATGCTGCACTACATTTTTCTTCTCCTCAATTCTACTTAGTGCCTGCTGATTACTTACGTGATCAACCCATCTAATCTTCAACATTCTTCTGTAACACCACATTTCAAAAGCTTCTGTTGACTTCTCGTCTAAAATGTTTATCGTCTTGTAACGCCGGAAATGCATATCCTCCTATTTCCATCTATTGTACTATAATTTTTTTCCTTGTTTTGTTACCTCAAGATATGACATTTCTGTGTCTTTATATATTGTAATTGTTTTACTATTTTTGTATATATATATATATATATATATATATATATATATATATATATATATATATATATATATATGCATTTATGTCGATGTATAATTGGTTGTTTTGTAAATATTATTTGTATTTTTACGCTGGGTCTTGCCTCGGGAAAACTGTGCTATCGAACGATTACATCGATAGGTCGAGTGGAGAACCAATGTGTTTACGATCTTTGAGAGTGTTAACTCTGTCGCGTGGAGCGCGGGCAGAGGAGAGTCTGGCGGGAGTAGTGCAGTGGAGCAGGTGTGTTGTGTGACGCTCCCGCGAGTTGCCGCGCGTTCGGGGTTTGGCAGCATGTAATTGCGCTCGACTTGATATGTTAGTTTCTGACACGATGTCGCGGACGGGAAGCATTAGCTGGCGCACATCAAGAGCCCGTTTCGCCTGGTGACAGTGTCGAGAAGAAGGCGCGCCAACATCCAACTTCTGCAACAGCGACGGCCGACAATGAGTGACTGTCGCCACCTCCTCGATCGACAGCTTCTAACCTTCAATCAACCAACAAGGAAGACTGGAAGCACGTAAAGTTTTAGAACTGTAAGGCAGTCCTCAGCTTTTAAAATTGTTACTTCACAAAATTACAGCAACTTAGCATGAACCTTTGTTGCTCATTGTCCCAATTGCAATACTAAGCAGGGTCCCTTCCTTTTCTGAAATGAACCCGAGTGTCGTTGAAATTCAAACGCCAGCATTAAAGTAATATCATTCCGTTTCACTGCTTTAATTTCAAAGTTCAGTTAAGGTATTCATAGCTGGCTACAATATTTAGATACACAAGCCCAAATTAAGAGTGCGAGTTTTGTTAGCATATTTTCGCTTACCTGTGACTGCAGCTCAGCTTGGTACGTACTAAATTTTACTATTGTTAACTGTTCAGAATCATTTAATTCAAGTTCAAAGTTAAATCTCTTATTTCTAAATTGTGTAGATTCAAGTAGCTTTTGAAATGATTGTTGACATAGCCCAAGACTAACCGTATTTTACTGAATTTCGATGCGCTTCAGAAACAAAGCTCACTATTAATTTCAGTCACTAAATTAACTTTCAATTTTCCGGTTTTATTAATTCTTTTGCTAAATCAAGTCAGAGTGTAGCGAAGTTTATTACTTCTGACAAACTTTCAGTTTTCACACTACACGTGTCAACCTTCAGCTGCCACGCTTCTAGTGCTAGTTATAAGTGTAACAACCTTTCTTTTTCAGTTAGTACAGTAATTGTCCATAGGACTGGCGACTGTAATTTCCCCCAAATCTCAAATATCTAATTACCGCTAGTTAATTGTTAATGTAACTGCCGCACATTTACTTCCTTTATTAATTTTACCCTTTTCTCAAAATTAATTTCCACCAATTTCATTTGCATTTTTCCTTTCATTTAGATGTACCCCTGTCCTCCCTCTTTACCGACAGATTAACTTCGGTGACGATTGCTTTTCCCAAATTTCCATTAGGTACACGCGGTTTAATTTTTCACTGTCATTAAGGTCGATAAGTGAGGGGTAGGTTACAGTCAATTGCACAGTACAAGGGGTTATTGTTAGGAAATATGGTGCGAAATTGTGATTCAGTGTGTTTCAGTGCGCGATGCGCCAGCCTCACGGCAGATGGCGGGTAAAGGCTGGCCAGCGCGTTATGCAGGTGACACAGCTTTGCTACGAGTGTCGGTATATGTGTACGTGCGTGGCAGCCATCAACAGCCAGAATGCAGCATTAGCAGAATTACGCAGCCGCGGGCGGCGTGTGGCGCGGTTGCGTTAGCCAGCTCATCGAGAAGATTGTGATAAACATGGCGCCGCGTAACCAGCGGATTCAGCCGAGGTCTGCACAATTTAAGGGTATCAGAGGTGGGCGTCGGCGTTCGGTTCGACCAATTGGGCGTTCGGTCGCTGTCACGACGTCGTCATCGGTGACGCTGCCCCTGAGGACCGGCCGGCAGAGGGCGTTGCCCGCTGCCGCACCGGCGACTCCCGGCGTCGTCACGAGCCGCAGCATCTGCAGCAGGCTGGGAAGTGCCTCGTGCTGCTAACCTCCTACCACCTGCGCAGCCACTGACCGAGCACGGCGTCGCATTCCCCGGGCTGCGTGTATCAGCCCGTCTCTACCACGATACGAGCAGTGGGGCTGAGCTACCGGTAAATGTATTGGAAGAACCAACAATAAAGAGGAACATTGCTAAAAAACAGGTCACCCTTTTACACTACGTATCACTTCCACTCATGGCTCCAATCCGTACAAATGCTTTCAGAAAAGACTTCGTAACTCTGGTACCGAGTGCCGCAGGTTTCGAATCCGCGCCAGATGGCATGGAACTCGATGACCATTAGAGGTCGCTGCACCAGTCACGCCGTAGGCCGTGACCTTGCCCGCTCCTGACCCTGAGTCTATCATGAGGGCGCCACTGTGGAGCACGTGGTCCCAGCAGCCAATAGCAACATACCCTGTCGTGTATTTAGGCGGTTGCACCTCACTCAGTGAGGTAGTCTGGTATTCGAGTTGATTCAGTTGACAACTCACTTACAGGAATCGCGTTTATGCTGTGTTTGGTTACATTCCGTTTACAATTGGTTTTGTTTTGATTTCGTGAGGTTGTCTCTTGTGACCACTTTGCTTAATACTTTGTTGTTGCTCTTGGTGTCTTCCTCGGTTTTCTGTCATGGTGCTTGTCCTTCCATTACCGTTCGTCCGTCTTCATTGTTCACGGGCTGCTCCCTTTGGTCCCGCCACGTTTTCGTTAGCGGCAACCCGGCGACAGTTGCTGTCGCGGTTGCAACAGTAACAAAATGGTTGAAATTGCTCTGAGCACTATGGGACTTAACTTCTGAGGTCATCAGTCCCCTAGAACTTAGCACTACTTAAACCTAACTAACCTAAGGACATCACACATATCCATGCCCAAGGCAGGATTCGAACCTGCGACCGTAGCAGTCGCGCGGTTCCAGACTGTAGCAGTTCTAGGCGCTACAGTCTGGAACCGCGCTACCGCTACGGTCGCAGGTTCGAATCCTGCCTCGGGCATGGATGTGTGTGATGTCCTTAGGTTAGTTAGGTTTACGTGTTCTAAGTTCTAGGGGACTGATGACCTCAGCAGTTAAGTCCCATAGTGCTCAGAGCCATTTGATCCATTTTTCTGGGCAAGGTGGCATGGTGGGTAGCACAATCAACTCGCATTTGGGAGGATCACGGTTGAAAACCGCGTCTGGTCATCCTCATTTAGGTTTCCCTATATCGCTTCAGGCAAATGCCGGTGTGGGTCCTTTGAAAGGGTACGGCCGGCTTCCTTCCCCATCCTTCTCTAATCCAATGGGACCAATGACCTTGCTGTCTGGTCCCCTCCCCGAATTAACCAACTAGGCAACTTCAAATTTCTCTTCTTCAGAAACGTTTTTCTTGCGGTTGACAGTCTACATTTTATATTCTCTCGACCTCACCCATCATCAGTTACTTTTCCGCCCAAATAGCAAAACTCATTTACTTCTTCAAGGGTTTCGTTTCGTAATGTCATTCCCTCAGCATCACCTGACTACAATCCATTATCTTTCTTTTGCCTTTGTTGATGTTCATTTTATATCCTCCTTTCAAGACACTGTCCACTGAGTTCATCTGCTCTTCCAAGTCCATGGCTGTCTCTGACAGAATTACAGTATCATTGTAAACCTCAAAGATTTTATTGCTCCTCGCTGAAGTTTAATTCCCACTCCAAATTTTTCTTTGGTTTTCTTTACTACTTGCTCAGTATACGTATTGAATGGCATGGGGATAGGCTACAGTGACTCACTCCCTTCTCAACCATTGCTTCCCATTTACCCCTCAAGTCTTATAATTTTCGTCTGGTTTCTGTACAAGCTATAAATAGCATTTTTCTCCCTTTATTTCACCCGTGGTGCCTCCGAATTGCAGTCAGTATTTTTGAAAGCTTTCTCTATGTCTATAAATACGACGAACGTAGGTTTAATATTTTTTAACTTACGTTCTAAGATGAGATGTAGGGTCAGTATTGGCTCACGTGTTTCTACATTTCTTCGGAATCCAAAACAATATTCCCGAGGCTAGCTTCAACCTGTTTTCCCAATGTTTTGCAAAGAATTCGTGTTAGTATATTGCATCCATGACTTATTAAAGTGATAGCTGGGTAATATGCTCACCTGTCAGGAAGTGCTTTCTTTGGAATTGGAATTACACATAGAATTTCGAAGAAACTGTGTAGTGCATTGTGGAAGGTAACCCGTACCCACGTAAGCGATTTATAACATATGTTATTCGCGTAGTGAGCGAGTACAAATAGTCAGTGAGGTACTGTAGGCGTGATAATGTGTCTCTTTCTCACGAGATGAGAGATGATAGCAGCAGAATTTACACAGTCTTCTTAGAAAACTTGTTTCCTAAATGTACTCAATTGGCTTTCTGGAAAACTGTAAGACGTTTCTTCGAAAGCTTCTCATTCTACTTACCTGAATTCGAATATTAACCTTATAGGTTTTACAGATCTCTTACAACCGTACCAGTGTGACTGAATTCGTTCGGCGGTCTGCACACGCTTGCTTGATAAGGACGTTTAACACTGGAATGTGTTAACATTATTCTCTGTGAATTGACGACATTATAACTATAGTAGAGAGCATATTAAACATGAAATACACTCTATATAGCTTTTGATATACAAGGGTGCGAGAAAATTAAATTACTGTCCATCCAGGGAAGAAATATAGTAGGACATTCACGTCTGTAAAAACTGTATGCGCACGAAGCTTTAATTTTATTACGTTTTCTTGGAATCGAAAGATTCAGAAAGACTTGTACGTCTGAGAAGTATCCTCTATAGTGTCACAATGTGGGCACCACCTTCGGTGAGACACATTTCTATAGAGCAGTTCTGAGCCACCAGCCATCCGAAACATCTGGTATTCGCAATGCTGGACCACTACAGAGAACGTGCCTGTGTGTTGGTGTTGTCGTGGGGACTGGGCGGGAGGGGTAGGGGGGGTGGGGGGAGGGGAATTGGGCGGGAGAAGGGGGGGGGGCAGAAGCTGACAATATCGTATATCGGCTCGGCGCAGGCCTTGTCGGGAGCGTCGGCTTTAATGCGACCGTCGACCGCGGATTTGAATTCTCGCCTGCTGCGCCCGGCAGGCCTCCGAGAATGCCGTGAGGGAAGCATCCAGCACGACTCCGGAAACTGCCTTCGTCGCTGTTGTACACCGAGTACGTCAGCGTTAAAACTTTGGCTCGCCTTACAGAATGGATGGCGATATACACATATACAGATGGCCATAGCATACGTTGGCGGAGGTGATTAAAGTGAAAAATTTCCCACATGATTATGACCAGATAACAAGAATTAAAAGACTTTTAACGCAGAGTGGTAGTTGGTGCTAGACCCATATGACATTCAATTTCGGAAATAGTTAGGGAATTAAACAAACGAGATCGGCAGCGTCAATAGTGTGCCGAGAGCACCAGATCTCAGGCATAACCTCTCACCACGAAGAATACATTTAAAGGCCGAGAGCAGGGGAGTTTGTGTAGAGTTGTTAGTGCTAACAGGCAAGCAGCACTGCGTGAAATAATCAGAGAAATCAATGTGGGATGTTCGACGAACGCATCCGTAAGGACAGTGCAGCGAAATTTTTAGTTAGCGGGCTATGGCGGTGGGAGACTGATCCCAATTTCTTTCCTATCAGCACGGCGTTTCCTGCGGTGCCTCTCCTGTGCTCATGACCAACCGATTGGACCCTAGACGACTGCAAATCCGTGGTTGTGTCGGTTGAGTCCCGGTTTCATTTGGTAAGACCTGACGGTAGGGTTCGATTGTGACGCAGACCCCACGATGCCATGGATCCAAGTTGTCAACAAGACACTGTGCAAGATGGTGGTGGTTCCTTTATGGTGTGGGTTATGTTTACATGGAATGAACTGGATCCTCTGGGTTCTCTAGTCAAAATGAACCGGTCATTGACTGGAAATGATTATGTTCAGCTATATTGACACCTTCGGACTTAATTTTCCAAGACGACGATGTCACGTCACCGGGCCACACTTGTCCGCAACTGGTTTGAAAAAACATTCTCAGAAATTCGAGGGAATGATTCCGCCAGCCAGATCGCTTGAATCTAGAGTTCAGATCGTCCACAAAATCCTGCACCGGCAATACTTTCGCAGTTATGGGCGTCTATAAAAGCTGCATGGCTCAATGTTTCTTCAGAGGAGTTCCAACGGAGTCCAAGCCACATCGAGCTGCTGCAGTATGGAGGGCAAGAGGTGCTCCGATACGACATTAAGAGATAACCCGTGATTTTCGTCACCTAAGTGTAAGGGGCAGACAAATGAAAACGAGATAGATGAATAAAAAGTAAATAAATCCTTTATTATGCGAAAAGTAATCGCCATAATTTATTTATGCGGCTGTCAACCAAGGCGGTCACGGCATGATGAAACAATATTGACACGAAACCATGAATTTGCCCAGACTTGCCCCTCTTCGGCTGAAGGAAATCGACGGCAACGAATGTTTTTCATCAGGGATCCAGAAAATGGATATTGCGTGGGGGGACATCGGGAATCTATGAAGGATTATAACGGTTTTCCAGCGAATTTTCTGTACTATAGTCGAAACAGTCTTGGCAATAAGGCTCATTTCCTTTGTGGGCGGGACCACGTGTTAGCAATGTTTTTTCGACCATGTTGCAGAAGTTTCGCTGGGAAACCCTTACACATCCTCCATACAGTTCCAATCTCTCTCGTGCGATTCTCACATTTTTGGAGCCCTCATGAAAGACATCTGTGGCCGTCGATTTCCTCCGGCGAAGAGGAGCATACCTGATTACGCTCGTGGTTCCGTAGGCCACCACAAACATTTCTCTATAAAGGCGCTGACCACTTGTCTCGCAATGAAATAAATTTAGTAACCGTTATGGCGATTACTTTCAAAATAAACAGTTTACTTACTTTTTTCCGTCTGCCTCGTTTTGATTTGACTGCCCCTTGTATACTTTACAGGATACCGCCGGGTAACGTTCGGACAACTGCCGACATTTCTGTAGGTGAACAACGCGTCATTCCAGAGCACAAATGAAACGGTAGTTCGGTATGTGTGGCAACTTCGGTGAGGTTATGGCATATGCAGAAAGCCAGCGTACACCATAATCAAGTAATGCACCACACAACAAAAGTTGAACAACACCAGACGTTATCGATAGTGAGGCATTAATTAACATCGGATAAGCTGGTAGCTCTAACTGTCCCAGAGCTGTTTGAAGCATGAAAGGAGCAAGCTTCCTAGCCTCTAACTGTCCCAGAGTTGTTTGAACCATGAATGAAGCAAGCTTCCTAGCACAATTTAACCATAACCTCCGTTTATGTTTATGTCAGTTGTTAGTTTAATCGCCACACCTTCTGTATCAATACTACCTGAATAACTGGAAATGCACACAGGGATCTCTGTACATTTCGTTGGATGGTCGGTACCTAGGCAATGGTTTGCACTCGCATATTCACTGGGCTGTGTTGTGCCTTATACGTACACTATCCGACCAAAAGCTTCCGAACACCTGTCAGTGTAATTAATGAGGAGTGTGTGCAGCGTTCTCCTTTACATCCGCTTCAACTCTGCTGGAGACACTTTCTACGAGGTGTCTAATGTCTATGGCGGAATGGCAGCCCGTTTGTCTTCAAAACTCTAAACCAATACCAACAGAGAGATAGAGGGGCTGGCCAGTACTTACCTCAGCTCAGTACAGCCGATAGATACACAAAAAACAGAGCCGACAACTTACGTTCCTAGCTTTCGGAACTTTGTTCCTTCATCAGGGAGGAGAGAGGGGAAAGAAAGGGAAGAAGGCAAAGTGGATTCAGTTACTCACAACCCAGGTTATGAAGGAACAGGGAAAGGAAAACAGGGAGGGTAGCAAGGTTGGAGGCATGGTTGTCAGAGGTACTGAGCTGAGGTTAAGTACTGGCCAGCCCCTCTATCTCTTTGTTAGTATTTGTTTCACTCTGACAACCATGCCTCCATCCTTGCTACCCTTCCTGTTTTCCTTTCCCTGTTGCTTCATTACCTGGGTTGTGAGTAACTGAATCCACTTTCCCTTCTTCCCTTTCTTTCCCCTCTCTCCTCCCTGATGAAGGAACAAAGTTCCGAGAGCTAGGAACGTAAATTTTCGGTTCTGTTTTTTGTGTATCTATCGGCTGTACTGAGCTGAGGTAAGTACTGGCCAGCCCCTTTACCTCTTTGTTAGTATTTGTTTCACATCTTTATATGAGATTTTCCATTAATCACTTAAACTCTAAACCAAGGAAGGTAGTGACGTTTGGTGCGGTGATTCAGATAACGGCTTTGAGCAGGCCAGTCCACTTCAGGAATGTCTTATAATTGCTGCTTTTTAACGGAATACATGGCATGCTAACAGAAAGTCATCGTTTCCTCACTGTTCTTCTGGTGTACGAAGTACACTGTACTGTAAAATGTTTTCATACCCTTCCGTGTTTAGTGTTTTGTTCAGCGCGTTAGGGGGACCACACACTAACAAGGAAAAACCAATACCATTAGAGCAGTTTCTGCATGCTTCTCTGTTGGCTCTACACATGATAGCGGGTAACGTTCTCCAGGAATCGACTAAAATCAAACCCTTCCATCGGATTCATCAATCCAGATCGTTAGTTTCCAGCCGTACACCATCCAGTGGCACCGCTCTTTGCGCTATATAGCGCATGCCTTAGAACTGGCCACAGAAATGGGTGACTGATGAGGAGCTGCTTGACCACTGAGGACCATTCTTTTTAACTTCCCATGCACAGTCATTAAGGCCTGCTGGTAGCACTTTGGATCTCATCCTTCAGCTGATTAAATGGTACATTTATAGCCACCCTCCGCAATTTTGGACGTCTCGTGTTCGTTAGTTCATATGACCTGTCGGGTGTTGATTTAGCTGTCGTTATTCCTTCGTGTTTCCACTTCACAATCACATAGTCAACAGTCAACTTAGGCAGCTTTAGAAGGCTTCAAATGTCTCTGATGGATTTCTTACTCCTATCACATCAGTGAGTAGTCCTCGTTCAATGTCACTGGGCTCTCCTAATCGACCGCTTCTGCTGTTGCTGCTGCTTCTCTCCTGACAACACAACAGGCCCAGTCTCCTTTCATACTGGTGGGTACATCTGCCGTGACATCTAGTGGCCACTTCCGCATTACATATACTGAGCCGTGTGCGCCTCGCGTTGATGCCGTTCATAGCTTGGTATCTTGTAATGGCGATAGTGGCGTGTCGTTTTCTTAGTGTGTTCACTGGCGCCACTAGATTTGCACGCCTTGTCTGTCCATAAGTGGCAACAGCAGCTCTTATCGATAGCGCGTACTGTGCTGCCATCTTTGGGCCGGCCTCTAGTACTTTCCGGGTCGCCGCGTGTCGAGCGAGCTGAGTTGGGACGGAGCAGCAGTGAGGGCCGGAAGCCGGTACTCGCCAGACCACTGGCGACACACATGCACTGTCCGACGGAAGGATGTAGTCGCGAGACTGCACGACCACGTCAAGGACCGTCCAGTACTGAAACCTCCACTGTTTGAGATCTCGCTGTTGTTTCCGTGTTGCTGCTCCCAGGGTCGGTGAGACCAACCGCAACAAGTGGAGTCTGTCAGGTTGGCGGAAGCTACTGGCCGCCTTCTACTCCTTGATGTTAGTTTGGATCTGGTATTATTCTTATTAGTGAAGTGCAACTAGCGGTATTTTCTGCCTTGTGGCCGCTAACGCCCCAGTTACCTGCCCTGGAGGTTAGCGTACTTCTCCGGCAGTGTGCCTTACCTCGTCGTGTTAATGCTGTCAGACAATGCATGTGGTTCGACAGCCTCTTGAATCGTACTGTGCATATGTTTTTGGGAGGTCTACCTTGGTTCTAGTGTTTCCTACGGCCTTGGGCGTGTTTCTGAAGATGTGGTGTTGTCCGGCTCTTCGCCCTTGCCTGAAAATATTCCATCGATGTACCGGTGATCGGACGTTAGGCGGACTGGTTAGTCGGTCGGTCGGCGCTTAAGCTACCCGTAGTGTGAGTTGCCATTCTGTTAAGTGAGTACAACTCTTGGCTGCCTGTCTCACCGCTTACACAGCTACTGTCGCATTCGTCAGGTCGATCCAGGGATGACTGTCTGTGGATCACTCCGTCTTATTTGTACAAGTTGTCATAATTGTATAAAATACACACTGATGTTTTAACATCTTATTGTCTTCCCCACTCGTAATTCCGGCCTTCCGCCATTAATTGCTTGTAACATTGTTTGTGGCCTTCAACCGACAAATAATTTTCAATACTGTTTTAGTGAAGCCTTCAGCCGTCACTATAGCTTGTTACAAATAATTACTAGAAAGGGTTATGGCATTTTTAACGTGTAATTGTCCACTTTATTATTAATTCAAGCCTTCAATCGTTGTGTATTCTTGAAATTGCTTCTGGCCTTCAGCGGACAAATAATTTTGAACCTTCTTAATCAGGCCTTCATCGTTGATTGTGTGTGAAATCTTATGGGACTTAACTGCTAAGGTCATCAGACCTTAAGCTTACACACTACTTAACCTAAATTATCCTAAGGACAAACACACACACCCATGCCCGAAAGAGGACTCGAACCTCCGTCGGGACCAGTAATAAACAATTAGAGGATCTGTTGAATAGAATGAACAGTCTAATGAGAACAGAATATGGATTGATAGTGAGCCTGAAAAAGACAAATGAGAAGTAGGAATAATGAGAATAGTGAGAAACTTAACATCAAAATATGTGTCCACGAAATAGAAACTAAGGAATTCAGCTACCTTGGAAGGAAAGTAAGGCGTGATGGACAGAGGACGGTGGAGATAAAAAGTAGACTAGCCCACACAAAGAGGGCATTCCTGGTGATGAGAATTCTTTTGGTATCAAACAGGCCTTAGTTTGAGGACTAAAATTCTGATAACGTTCGTTTAGAGTACAGTATGGTATGGTTGTGAATTATGGACAGTTGGGAAATCAAAACAGAAGAGAATTTTGAGGTGTGTGCAACAGAATGTTGAAAATTGAATTGTAGTATAACTTAAAGTATGAGGAGGTACTCCGCAGAATCGGGGAAGAGAGGAACATATGCAAAACGCCACCCCATAAGTAGGACATGAAAAGTCCAGTTAAAGTAGTTCTAGGAAGATTATTTATTTTAATTTGACCTAGGTTTAGATTATACTATCAGTATGTTCTTCATAAGTTTATGGAGCTAACTAGCTCAAGTCACATGCAATAACTATAAATAAAAAACTTCCATTGTATCTGTAAGAGTGCAGAAAGGGAAACGTTGCCGGCCGGAGTGGCCGTGCAGCTCTAGTAGCTACAGTCTGGAACCGAGCGACCGCTACGGTCGCAGGTTCGAATCCTGCCTCGGGCATGGATGTGTGTGCTGTCCTTAGGTTAGTTAGGTTTAATTATTTCTAAGTTGTAGGCGACTGATGACCTCAGACGTTAAGTCACATAGTGCTCAGAGCCATTTGAACCATTTGAAAGGGAAACTTCGAAATTTCTTCATTCCTTTCCTTGTTGAACAGCCATACGTATTTCACTCTTACATTTTGAGTGACATTTTAATTATAATTACTTCACGCGACTTGAGCTGGTTAGCACGTGATTCATCTAAAATGTTTTAATTAATGTAACAAAGTAACACCATGTACGTCTGAAGAAGGTACTTACAGCAGTAGGGAAAGTAAAGTAAGTTTTCAATAAATGAACTTGTGGCAGCAGTTTGGCTGGTTACTTTATTAATCCAAGCTACTCACAGTTGCTATTAACAGATACGTTCAAGACCATGCCAAATCCGTTAATAACTAGAATACCCTGCGCCGAAGTGCGGCAAAAGTCAAGAAAAAGAAGTAAGGCACCGGTTATGTAGTATGTTCTGGTGGTGCTGGATGAGTTACAATATGCGATTAAAAGTGTCCAGGAACCTATATAAAACGTGTGACTTAGGTAAAGCAGGGAAGGTGTGGATGGAGCCTAGTCAGTTACCGTTGGTTGCACAGAAAACACATACACCTTATTTTAAAAAAAACTCTCAAAAATCTTTTTTAAAAGATTTTAGTACGCTGGCGGCTGGAAGCCTTATTAGAATAATTGCAAGTTATTGTCGGCTGAAGGCCACAAGCAACATTTTGTTTATTACTTTCACTGAGAATAGAAACGTCATCAACGAATATTATCGTGGTATCCCCTCACCCGGAATTTTAATTCCGCTCTTGAACTTTTCTTTTATTTCCGTCATTGCTTCTTCGAAGTACAGAGTGAACAGTGATAGCGAAAGACTGCATACCCTATCTTACGCCATTTTTAATCCGAACACTCAGTCCTTGGTCTTGCAATCTTATTATTCCCTCATGGTTCTTGTACATGTAGTGTATCACCTGCCTTTACCGGTAGCTTTTTTCTATTTTTCTCAGAATTTCAAACATATTGCACCATTTCACATTGTCGAACGCTTTTTTTACGTCGATAAATCTTATGAGCGAATCATGACTTCTCTTCAGTGTTTCTTCCACTATGAAGCGCAATGTCATAATTACCACTCGCGGCACGTAAAGAGTGCAGGAAAGCTGTTGTGAAATAGTATCTGAGACGTGAGTACGCTTTGGTAGAGCGGTTGGCGCCAGAGAGCGCGAAGTGTTAATGCCATGAGGACGCCTGTACGCGTCTGGTATCAGTGGGCAAACTGTCACTCGGCTGCAGAAGGGTGAATATTGCCATTTTCAGAATCCATTGAGAGCAAGAGCCGTTGGGCATCGAAGCAATTATGCTGTGTAGCTACATGAACCGGAGTTACCAGGAAGAGGTGAATTTATTATTTGCTAGTGGAATAACAACTTCACTCTCGACGAAAATTTTTTGTTTCGGCCAGTGGTTAGGAAATGTTAAACCTTGCTTCTTGAATTTGTGCTGACCCCGTGCGGCCTCAAAATAATTTTACAAGTGGTTTCTCACTGGCTTATTTCTGTTTAATTGGTGATCTGCTGCACCTTATTCGAATTTGTTCGCGGCCATGTACCTTGAGTAAACTGGGCGGAAAGGCACACTGCTCTTTTGGGTTCCACCTTCATACCTTTAAGGGTTCAGAGTTAAACAGTGAAGGACTGTATACTTCTTTTCGCGTACATCACTAGCTTTATATGTGATTCTACTGCAAAAGTTGTTAAAGTTGTTTACGTTCCTCAGTCTTGAGTGAACTGTTTGGTGGGGCATCCAGTAGTTGTAACTCCTTTATTTTGCTGAGTGTTCGGAGTTGAAACGCTAGAGGCTTGGTAGATGAGTTTTTCTAGTTCGTTAACTAGATTTATGTATATGTCTTGCGTTTTACTGTGCCGTAGGTAGACAGCTCATGTCTGCGCGAGGTTGGCGTCTTACGTTTAAACCGCGCGACTGAAGCATCCTACTGGCTACAGAATTTTGAGCAATTGTGTTGAGTAAGGACGGCCACTGCCTAATAGGTATATTTTGTTTCAAATTATACCGCTGTTGTATACTAGCTGGCCGCTTGAGACAACGGACTTTTCTACCTAGTTTATGGCACACTTCCGTTGTAGGTTGTGATTTACCGCTGTTTGAGATGACTTTTTATGTTTCAGTCTCTTCAACTGCGTATTAATGATGTTAGCGAAATTGGAGTCCCGCTGTGGCTTGAACGCTTGTCAGTAAAGAAGGCGATGCAGGGTCGCCTTGCCGCGACTCGCGCGGCTGCCCCTGTTGGAGATTCGAGTCCTCCCTCGGGCATGAGTGTGTGTGTTGTCCTTAGCGTAAGTTAGATTAAGTTAGATTATGTAGTGCAGTGGTTCCCAGCAGGTGGTCCGCGGACCCCCAGGTGTCCGCGAGCTATGCCAGAGGGGTTCGCAAGATGGTATTAGTATAAAAAATATATTAAATATATTTCGTATGATAACAGATTTTTTTGTTTTGCGCGCTCAATATATTTTCAATAGTGAATATGTCAATGTTTTTTTAAGTACCAAAAATATATAACGTATAAAAAGACTCTTAATTTGGCATTTTTAGGTATTTGATGCTGTGATATGACAAGGTACCAGTCATACTCGATGAGGGGGTCCTCGAGAAAAGTTTGTTGGGAACCCCTGATGCAGTGTGTGTAACCCTAGGGACCGATGACCTCAGAAGTTTCGTCCCAGAGGAACTTACCACAAATTTCCAATTTCCAAAGGCGAAGCAATGGGCACTGAACGACTCTGTAAGCAGCTGGCGTTCAGACCAGGAAGGAAATGTCCGCAGCGCAAAACGGTAGACTTTGCTCTCAAGTTTTACTCTTGTGATTATAGTCTTTTTGGAACACGTCTCGCTGTGTAGAGATCAGTATATTACTCTTCCAGGAAAATAGTTTGCGACTTGTGTGCTTTCTTTTAACTACTTGCTTTCGCTGCTTTAACGATCCCGTTTAAGCGTGTGGGTGCTTGTTTGTTGTTGCCTTGGAACATGGTGGAATTCCGCTAACAGATTGCTGTTAGCGTGCCTTGAAATTTTCTGTGTAGGTACGTTGATTTATAGTTCTTGGTTACCATTCTTAAGGTTGTTATTTTATGAGCCATATTAATCTTGGTGGTGGTGGTGGTGGTGGTTAGTGTTTAACGTCCCGTCGACAACGAGATCATTAGAGACGGAGCGCAAGCTCGGGTTACGGAAGGATGGGGAAGGAAATCGGCCGTGCCCTTTCAAAGGAACCATCCCGGCATTTGCCTGAAACGATTTAGGGAAATCACGGAGAACCTAAATCAGGATGGCCGGAGACGGGATTGAACCGTCGTCCTCCCGAATGCGAGTCCAGTGTGCTAACCACTGCGCCACCTCGCTCGGTATATTAATCTTGGCACCTGTATAAATTTTTTAAAGCATTTTCTTGTTTCTGAGGACCCGGCTCGTGTGACAGTTCGAATGACGCTTTACGCGTATAATTAAGAGCAGTTTCTTATAAGCACTTTGCTGAATGGAAACTTCACCATGAATTTCGTTAGGTCGAGGCCATGTTGGTCAGACAATTACTTTAAAATTTGTCGTATTGAAATTCTGGCTACGCGCTACGGGCCAGAGTCAAATACAGGAGGCCGTAATTTAGTTAAGATGTCATCAACCTCTCGTAATTGTTATTGAATTGTATGTTGATTGTACTGGGACTTGCTTTATTTTTCGGGTAAGAAGTATGTCAGGCTTGTGTTAGCCGCCCTTGAGCCAGCAATGGGCGCGTTGCTTTTTATGGCACTTTGTATGACAAATATCGTTATCTGTGTGTTGTCTGATCATTGTGTCTAGATACGGACAGCCGTTATTTGTTTTAGTGTGTCTCCACCATTTAAGTTATTAAAATTTTTGTACTTCGAACACATTACTGAAAGTTTTGAAGTGTGGATGCACGGTTAGGTTGAAGTTGTAAGTAGGCTGTTTAGGTTTTTATGTTGGTAACGTCACATAGCACTCTGTATGAAAACCACTGGCTGTGCTGTGTGCAGTCGGTGGCTAGTTGGCATTGTTGGAATATATCGCCATTGTAGTGTTGGGCAGTTGGATGTGAACAGAGCGTAGCGTTGCGCAGTTGGAGGTGACCCGCCAGCAGTGTTGGATGTGGGGAGTGAGATGGCGGAGTTTTGAGAGCGGATGATCTGGACGTGCGTCCATCAGGGAGAGTAAATTTGTAAGACTGGATGTCATGGACTGATGGACTGATATATATATATGCACTCCTGGAAATTGAAATAAGAACACCGTGAATTCATTGTCCCAGGAAGGGGAAACTTTATTGACACATTCCTGGGGTCAGATACATCACATGATCACACTGACAGAACCACAGGCACATAGACACAGGCAACAGAGCAATCACAATGTCGGCACTAGTACAGTGTATATCCACCTTTCGCAGCAATGCAGGCTGCTATTCTCCCATGGAGGCGATCGTAGAGATGCTGGATGTAGTCCTGTGGAACGGCTTGCCATGCCATTTCCACCTGGCGCCTCAGTTGGACCAGCGTTCGTGCTGGACGTGCAGACCGCGTGAGACGACGCTTCATCCAGTCCCAAACATTCTCAATGGGGGACAGATCCGGAGATCTTGCTGGCCAGGGTAGTTGACTTACACCTTCTAGAGCACGTTGAGTGGCACGGGATACATGCGGACGTGCATTGTCCTGTTGGAACAGCAAGTTCCCTTGCCGGTCTAGGAATGGTAGAACGATGGGTTCGATGACGGTTTGGATGTACCGTGCACTATTCGGTGTCCCCTCGACGATCACCAGTGGTGTACGGCCAGTGTAGGAGATCGCTCCCCACACCATGATGCCGGGTGTTGGCCCTGTGTGCCTCGGTCGTATGCAGTCCTGATTGTGGCGCTCACCTGCACGGCGCCAAACACGCACACGACCATTAGTGGCACCAAGGCAGAAGCGACTCTCATCGCTGAAGACGACACGTCTCCATTCGTCCCTCCATTCACGCCTGTCGCGACACCACTGGAGGCGGGCTGCACGATGTTGGGGCGTGAGCGGAAGACGGCCTAACGGTGCGCGGGACCGTAGCCCAGTTTCATGGAGACGGTTGCGAATGGTCCTCGCCGATACCCCAGGAGCAACAGTGTCCCTAATTTGCTGGGAAGTGGCGGTGCGGTCCCTTACGGCACTGCGTAGGATCCTACGGTCTTGGCGTGCATCCGTGCGTCGCTGCGGTCCGGTCCCAGGTCGACGGGCACGTGCACCTTCCGCCGACCACTGGCGACAACATCGATGTACTGTGGAGACCTCACGCCCCACGTGTTGAGCAATTCGGCGGTACGTCCACCCGGCCTCCCGCGTGCCCACTATAAGCCCTCGCTCAAAGTCCGTCAACTGCACATACGGTTCACGTCCACGCTGTCGCGGCATGCTACCAGTGTTAAAGACTGCGATGGAGCTCCGTATGCCACGGCAAACTGGCTAACTCTGACGGCGGCGGTGCACAAATGCTGCGCAGCTAGCGCCATTCGACGGCCAACACCGCGGTTCCTGGTGTGTCCGCTGTGTCGTGCGTGTGATCATTGCTTGTACAGCCCTCTCGCAGTGTCTGGAGCAAGTATGGTGGGTCTGACACACCGGTGTCAATGTGTTCTTTTTTCCATTTCCAGGAGTGTGTGTATATATATATATATATATATATATATATATATATATATATATATATATATATATATATAATGACTTTTGAACATTATTAAGGTAAATACATTGTTTGTTCTCTATCAAAATCTATCATTTGCTAACTATGCCTATCAGTAGTTAGTGCCTTCAGTAGTTGGAATCTTTTATTTAGCTGGCAGCATATATTGCAGTAGTTCGAGTAACCAAGATTTTTGTGAGGTAAGTGATTCATGAAAGGTGTAGGCTCTACATCTACATCTACATCCATACTCCGCAAGCCACCTGATGGTGTGTGGTGGAGGGTATTTTGAGTACCTCTATCGGTTCTACCTTCTATTCCAGTCTCATATTGTGGGTGGAAAGAAGGATTGTCGGTATGCCTCTGTGTGGGCTCTAATCTCTCTGATTTTATCCCCGTGGTCTCTTCGCGAGATATACGTAGGAGGGAACAATATACTGCTGGACTCCTCGGTGAAGGTATGTTCTCGAAACTTGAACAAAAGCCTGTACCGAGCTACTGAGCGTCTCTCCTGCAGAGTCTTCCACTGGAGTTTATCTATCATCTCCGTAACGCTTTCGCGATTACTAAATGATCCTGTAATGAAGCGCGCTGCTCTCCGTTGGATCTTCTCTATGTCTTCTATCAACCCTATCTGGTACGGATCCCACACTGCTGAGCAGTATTCAAGCAGTGGGCGAACAAGCGTACTGTAACCTACTTCTTTTGTGTTCGGATTGCATTTTCTGTTAATGTACGGGGCAATACACCGTAATGTTCAAAACCGAAAACAGAAGAGTCAGCCAGAAATTTATGAACAGTTTACATGGAAACTGTGAACAAACATTCATGCTACGGCAACTTAAAGGCGCAACATATGAATAGCCTGACATCTGAACAAAAGAAATGATGGGTTGTGTGTCACTCCTCAATAAACTACTAGAAATAGAAATTTAGGACACTGACGATGCAAAAAATACAAAATTGGAAAAAAACAACCTATATTCAGTTGGATCCTGGCGTCTATGAAATTCAAAAATCTATCAAGTCTGAGTACACTAATGTAAATATAATTTTTCATGGTTAAAGTCGTGTAAACAAAATTATAAAATAAAACGCAACAGATGCATTGAAAGTTCATTAATCTTTGCATGAAGACTAAGAACCTCGAGTCCGTTTCTCTCAGTTTCGGGAATACTCATGGAAATGCTTTGTTTTGAAATGCGGAACAAATAGTTCAAACCAGTGTACAAATGACAGGTTACTTGCTAAAGAAATATTGACTCTGAGCACTACGGGACTCAACTGCTGTGGTCATAAGTCCCCTAGAACGTAGAACTACTTAAACCTAACTAACCTAAGGACATCACACACATCCATGCCCGAGGCAGGATTCGAACCTGCGACCGTAGCGGTCGTGCGGTTCCAGACTGTAGCGCCTTTAACCGCTCGGCCACTCCGGCCGGCGCTAAAGAAATATTATTTCCAGTCTTATCACTGCAGTTTCCCAACACGAAAATCTATAATCTCACTGTGACCTCCACATGACGTTTACAAACAAAACATTGTCACTTTTCATTTCTCATACTCCTGATATTTAGGTACTTCTCCACCTGCAGTCATTTGTGCATTATCTTTTTCTCTCACCTTTACATCACAATAAACGCAGCACAAGCTCCCAAGCAAAGAAAGGAATCCACAGCAGACTTCTTGCAGAATGAGACAACATGTGGACACGAGAATGTCAAAGCGTGCATGGATTTTTTCTAAAAATTTTTGTACACGCCCTTTTATTCCCGCGCACCTGCGATTGCACACATGGAAAGTGGCACCATGTGGACATTACCTTTAAAGTGTCAGTATTTCAAGTCACAGTGACTTTACTGGTCTTTGCGGAATATACATAGATTTTATTTTTTCCAGTAATTTGTCATTTTCTGTTAGATTTCGGATCATGTGTGTCATTAATTATTTCCAATTACATCTACATCTATACTCCACAATCCATCTTACAGTGTGTGGTGGAGATTACTGTGTATACCACTGTCCCTTAAGCTTTTTCCTGTTCCAACTACAAATGGTTTGCGGGAAGAAAGATTGCCCGTAAGCCTCCACGTGAGCTCGAATCTCTCTAATTTTATCTTCATGGTCACTTCATAAGATATACTTAGGAGGAAGCAATATATTGGTTAACTCTTCCAGGAAAGTACGCTCACAGAATTTTAACAGTAAAGTACACTGTGATGCAGCATCTGTCGCTAGCCCTGTGGTGCATGGTGTCCGCCTTAGTGGACAGGTGTTATTGGTCACTTTTACCTTCAATGAGTTATTGTTAGTCAGGGCCATTCTTTTGTAGGAAATATTGAAAGTCAGATTGCGTGGCGCTAAAAATATTGTGTGTCAGTTTAGTGATGATCAGAATAAGTAAAGAGAGAAATGTCTGAGTACGTTCAGTTTTGCTCAGCTCTTTGAAAATCAAATAATCTAAGGGGTTTACCAGCACAGTAATTGATTAATTTTTCTAAGGGGACGTTTCAAAGTGAGATTTATTTTGCCTCTCTCTGTCTCTGTCTCTTTTAAAAAAAGTTTTCATTTGGTAAAAATTTGCGCTCTGGTGTTTGTCGATTTCTGTAAAGAATCCCCTTTCTTTATTGAACTGTTCATAAATGTATTGTTAACCTTAGACTTCGTTTACCAACGCCCGTGCAGTAGTGGTGACACCAGCTGTCGTCAGATCACCGAAGTTAAGCGCTGTCGGGCTAGGCTAACACTTAGATTGGTGACCGTTCGTGTTTGTCGGGCGCTTTTGGCAAGCAAGAGTCCACGCATCCCTCAATCGAGGAGCTAAGTGACTGTGAGGCAGCGCCTCCGTTCACGAAAACTGACAACGGCCAGGAGAGTAGTGTTCTGACTACGTACCCCTCCATACCAGCACGCAGTGACGTCTGTTGGCTGATGATAGCACGGGCGTTGGTCGGCACCGTCGAGCCTTTCAAGGCCTGTTCGAACGGAGAAGTAAGAGTGTGCTTATTTCGCTCCATACCTAGCTGCTTAAAGCCACTTATTCCTTATCGACTCCATCTTCTCCTTCTAACACGTCCTCGGACAAGTGCTCCCCTCATAGGGGCCTCCAGCTTACCCTTCCCACCTACCTGCTCTTTCCTCTGCGTTTAATAGTGGAATTCCCATTGGGATCTTATTACTACCACCGTTGCTTTTGATTTCACCTGTGGAGCAGCGGTTCAAAATTATCATCTTTGTTCTTTGATTTTGAACACAGATAGTTTTGGAATGTTTGGTAGTATTGCGCGCATTATAGATACCATGGCGTTTCACAAGCACCTGGAAACTTATTTGTGTGAATAGTCAAAAAGCGACGGAAAATCTACTGTTAGAAATATGCTGTTCACAGATCCTCAGTTCAGCTCGTCGAAACTGAAATGAAATGTTGTAACACTGAATGAATAGCGCAAATAAATCACGAATTACGATTATAAATAAGTATACAGCCTTTTAACGAAGCCAGCCGCTGTGGCCGAATAGTTCTAGGCGCTTGGGTCCGGAACTGCGCTACTGCTACGGTGGCAGGTTCGAATCCTGCCTCTGGCATGAATGTGTGTGATTTCCTTAGGTTAGTTAGGTTTAAATAGTTCTAAGTCTAGGGGACTGATGACCTCGGATGGTATGTCCCAGAGCGCGTAGAGCCATTTGAACCATTCGTTAACCGATACAGTATTTATGATCAATGTTCAGAAACACAAGATTATTTTTTTTTTATATCATTAAAACTTTTTCCATCAGCCCCCATCGCTCGACACAATTCAGAGGCGATTTCTACTCATTGTTCACAGTTATGTAAGTTTAACGGATTGCTCTCCAATTGGAGAGCAGACTATTTGTGGCACAGTTTGCTATAATACAGTGAGCGACACACAGAACTGAACATCGAAAAACAAAACATCTATTTTAACTTTAATTACTGAATCCACCATTATGTAATGGTAAGACAGAGGTTTGAGAATCAGGTACTCAATTTTAAGATATCTCCAGGGGCAGATGTGGACCCTGTCCACAATTTATGGGTTATGAATTGTAGATTAAAACTGAAGAAACTGCAAAAAGATAGGAATTTAAGGAGGTGGGACCTGTATTAACTGAAAGAACCAGAGGTTGTAGAGAGTTTCAGAGAGACTATTGGGGAACGGTTGACAAGAACAGGGGAAAGAAATCCAGTTGAAGAAACATTGAAGCTTTGAGAGATGTGTAGTGTCGCGGAATAGTAAAGAGTTGGAAACGTGGAATATTGTCAAAGTTTCGTTGCCTATGCCGAGAGCCAGAGGCAGTAGGTTAGCCAAGAGGTAAGAGGACTGCACATGTATGGAATGTGTCGTCACGCAGGGGCAATGGCCTGGTTACACACAACAGGCGAGAGAGAATTGCTTAGCACGCAGGTTTGTGTTGGACGGAGACTTTCGTAGAGTGTAAGACAGAGGTATAGCGTACTGCATTTCACAACTTCGCGTGAGTCTGTCGTAACAACACGTAACTCTGTCACAAGAACAGTTAAGGGGCGAGTACGACAGATAAGTCAGCAGTATAAGTGGAACAAATGCGTTCATTACAAACGAGCATGACGTCAGGATGTCGCTTGTGCTTCATTTAAATACGCCTGCTTTGACACCAACAGGGCACTCGCAGTTGGACTTTCAGTTAGATGTGTACTGGGTCGCTACGTAGCGCTCAGCTCGGTGATCGACATGTTAATCTTTATTAAGGAGATGTTGCAGACGTGAGGGGACAGTACCAGCTCTGGTCCTCTCAGCTGCCGCTGTCAATCATCAACGCAGGATTAGCAGACATCGCAGCAGACTCGCTCGCCGCCAATGCTGACCACATCAGTGAGCCGTCGTCGAGATCGTGCGGGGCCTAGGCCCTGTGCATCGGGTGAGCCGACAACACTGGGGGACTGCAGCCAATTCCGCCCGTCCACCGCGGTCGAGCCACCAGGAGGAGCAGGGAAGAAGACGGGGTGGGATAGAGTACACTCTGCACTACGAGAACGTCTCTCCTGCCGACAGCGCTGGGACTCCAACCCGGAGCCTCCTATGCGCAGCGGCTTACTGTCCGCAGCCGAGCCGGCCGGCCAGCCGGGCGCCACCAGCCACCCGCGACCGAAGTACGAAGTTTAAAGACATTCCATCGCTACGCCGCAGCACGCGGCGCTGCGCTAGCGAGACTGAGCGGCCCGGAGCTGGTGTCATCGCTACGAGTCAGCGAGGACTCGGGAAGGTCGTTGATATCACCAAGCAAAATTGTACTCGGCAGGAATAAAGGTGTTATGAATTAATGTTTCTTTGGCGTTTCTGACGCGTCCACAGTCATTTCCCAGCATCCTTACAACTGGAGAGGTCACCGCTCGGCCATCCAGTCCACCGTAGGCGACCGGGACGACCGGACCGCCTACAGATGAAATGGTGAAGGAAGCAGAGCATCAAGTAGGTAAAGAGGGCTAGTAGAAATCCTTGGATAACGGAAGAAATATTGAATCTAAATGATGAAAGAACAAAATATAAAAATGCCGTAAATAGAGCTCGCGAAAAGGATTACAAACAGCTCAAAAATGAGAGCAACAGAAGTGAAAATGGCTAAGGAGGGATCGCTAGAGGACAAACGTAAGCATGTACACTACTGGTCATTAAAATTGCTACACCAAGAAGAAATGCAGATGATAAACAGGTATTCATTGGACAAATATATTGTACTAGAACTGACATGTGATTACATTTTCACACAATTTGGGTTCATAGATCCTCAGAAATCAAATACCCAGAACAACCAACTCTGGCCGTAATAACGGCCTTGATACGCCTGGGCATTGACTCAAACAGAGCTTGGATGGCGTGTACAGGTACAGCTGCTCATGCACCTTCAACACGATACCACAGTTCATCAAGAGTAGTGACTGGCGTACTGTGACGAGCCAGTTGCTCGGCCACTATTGACCAGAGGTTTTCAGTTGGTGAGAGATCTGGAGAATCTGCTGGCAAGGGCAGCAGTCGAACATTTTCTGTGTCCAGAAAGGGCCGTACAGTACCTGCAACATGCGGTCGTGCATTATCCCGCTTAAATGTAGGGTTTCGCAGGGATCGAATGAAGGGCAGAGTCACGGGTCGTAACACATCTGAAATGTAACGCCCACTGTTCAAAGTGCCCTCAATGCGAACAAGAGGTGATCGAGACGTGTAACCAATGGCGGCACGCCATACCATCACGCCGGGTGGTATGCCAGTATGGCGATGACGAATACACGCTTCCAATGTGCGTTGGCCGCGATGTCGCCAAACACGGATGTGACCATCGTGATGCTGTAAACAGATCCTGGATTCATCCGAAAAAATGACGTTTCCATTCGTGCATCCAGGTTCGTCGTTGAGTACACCGTCGCAGGCGCTATTGTCTACGATGCAGCGACAAGGGTAACCGCAGCCATGGTCTCCGAGCTGATAGTCCATGCTGCTGCAAATGTGTCGAACTGTTCGTGCAGATGGTTGTTGTCTTGCAAACGTCCCCATCTGTTGACTCAGTGACCGAGACGTGACTGCACGATCCGTTACAGCCATGCGGATAAGATGCCTGTCATCTCGACTGCAAGTGATACGAGCCCGTTGGGCTCACAACAACGTTTCACCTGGCAACGCCGGTCAACTGCTGTTTGTGTATGAGAAATCGGTTGGAAACTTTCCTCATGTCAGCCCGTTGTAGGTGTCACCACCGGCGCCAACCTTGAACGAATGCTCTGTAAAGCTAATCATTTGCATATCACAGCATCTTCTTCCAGTCGGTTAAATTTCGCGTCTGTAGCACGTCATCTTCGTGGTGTAGCAATTTTAATGGCCAGTAGTGTATAATAATGTTATGTCCGTATAAAGTTATCTTTACTTTATCAGTTTTTCATCAGTATGTTCCCAACTTGTAATATGTTTCTGTAATTTTTTCTTTATCAATACACTCAATACACTCGTCGCTTTCCCCTTTGATGTTTTTGCACCACGCCGTATGTGTGTATATAGAATGCTCTATTTTCTATGTAGTTTCCCTTCTTTTTCGATACCAATAACCCAATAACGTCCTGTTTTCTGTTTTGTAAGTCTGTATTTATTTTCCCTAGTCGCTTTGCCCTTTGATGTTTTTGCACCACGCCGTAAGTGTGTATACAGAATGCTCTTTTAAAATGCAGTTTCCCTTTTTTTCGATTCCAATAACCCAATAACGTTCTGTTTTCTGTTTTTTAAGTCTGTATTTATTTTCCCTTCTTTATTTCTTTGTCCTCTGATGTTACATTTTCTAATTTTCATAGTCCGTTTCAGTAGCTTTATCTGTTCACCACTTAATCCATCCAGCTGTATCATGTTGCGTCTTTTAACACTGTATTTTTTTTCAGCGAATGCGAAGTTGGTCCCTTTACATCAAACCCCAATGTGGAGGACCCGGTGTTTTTTTTCATGGTTGTCTTTCTTTAGTCTTTAATAAGCCAACTTCGATTTTGCAAGACAGCAGCTGCTGGCTTTGGTCCACCCCAGGTATTTTATTTCCCCGGTACGCACTAATCTAGTGAGAATTCTCCTAACCGCCACCTAGGGAGGCGCCCGAAGGGAGACTAGCAACTCCGCTGGATCTGAAATTCTTAACCAAGAAATTATTGTCAGGGTCCACATCTGCTCCTGGTAATGTTCTACAGTTTTTTAATTTGGTGTTGATCTCTGTCTTACCATAATACAAGCTCGTAGGTGCCAGGTACCGTCCATGCATACAGAACTGTTTCATATATCTGAAACCAATTATTAGGAATGTCATTCGGTGCTTTGCGCAAAATTCAACAAGGCTACGTAACCTTTCAGCCCTTGATGTCAGCCTTGTTTTCCTACTTCTTATCGTTTCCTTGAAATTCCTGTTATCAAGTTCCATTCCCCAACACAATGAAATTTTCGTCACCCTACATCAGAATTAATTGTATCTTGTAATGCATTCTCACAGTCTCATATTCTATGGAAGTAATGAGCACATAACAGTGTGGTACGTCGTACGTTATGTCTCTTTTGGCTATGATAATGCTCTCACTGTGCTGTTCCTAGCAAGTATCTGCATTACTATTTTCTTATTTTTAAATTTTTATTTTATTTTTCGAGTCCAGGACATAAAAATATTACAAAAACTAATAAGTATTGATTCACATAACAAATATGCAAAATTATATATGTACAGTAGTATTTATGACAGATTCCTAATATATACAAACAGGCAGCAGAGAAAGAAGCAGCAAGATGATTTTTTTTGGTGGGCCCAGTATTCGGCGCTTATCACGGCAGTTTCGATGGCTGCAGCAAGATCACAGATAGTACATGCAGACCGTAGGTTCCTGCAGACTAGCAGGTGCTGTTTGTCCTGCGCGTCACCACATTGACAAGTTTCCTCCTCGTTACTGAAAGTTCAAATGTTCTAATGTGTGTGAAATCTTATGGGACTTAACTGCTAAGGTCATCAGTCCCTAAGTTTACACACTACATAGACTAAATTATTCTAAGGACAAACACACACACCCATGCCCGAGGGAGGACTCGAACCTCTGCCGGGACGAGCCGCACTTTCTGGGGTTGGCTTTGAACCTTGACACCCTTACTCGCAGTCTGTTCCAAGTCTTCCAGGTCACGTATGACAGGTGTGAACCTTCGGCTATTTCCTTCTTGACCGTTATGCGATTGTTTTCAGCTAGGGTGTCTCGCCAAAGCTCCTCTGTGAGTTCTGGGAGATGAACGAATTGCCATATTTTTTTGTAGGAAGCTTTTTCTTGACCTCAGTCTTGGGTGTTGAGAGTCATGTCCGAACAAACGATGTCTAGGGTCGATTTCTTGTTTTTTCTTCTCCACTGCTGTTGCAGCTTGCCTTCGAATGCGTGGCGATGCTATATCCATAATTTGGTACAGATTGTTGACAGGAGTAGGTCGTAAGCAGCCTGTAACAATGCTTCCTGTCTCGTTCAGGGCTGTATCTACATGTTTAGCATGTGCAGAGTTTTGCCAGACGGATGCTGCGTATTCTGCAGCGGAGAAAAATAGTGCCAAGCGTGATGTTCTGAGCACTTTTGGCTGGGCACCCCAGGTGGTTCCATATAAGTTTGCGGATGATGTTGTTCCGCTCTTTTACTTTGAGGCTCGTTTCTTCACAGTGGGCTTTGAATGGGAGTGAGCGGTCCATCTTCACCCCAAGGTATTTTGGAGTTTCGCAGTGGAGTGGTTGTTCTCGACTCCAAGTGATGTTCTGTTTCCTTTTGGCTTCCCTATTTCTAAGATGGAATGCACAGACTTGGGTGCTTCCAGGGTTCGGTTTCAGTTGGTTTTTATTTATAAATAGAGCTACTGCAATATTACTTCTGTTTGATTTTATGTTGAATATTCTGTAGAACGTTTGCCCTATTTTATTTTTCTTGGTAATTCTGCTCTAACTCGTATTATATCTAACTCCAAATTATCCATTCCCGTTTTTAAATTTTTTAATTTATCTATCTGATTAAGTGGTTTCAAATTTCGCTCTACGATCTGTAGAACGCCAATTCTGCTTTTCCCGATGACGTTCTCCCACTAAGTTCCCGCCTAGGGATCCAAATCGGAGACTGTGTATTACTACCTAAGAATATGTTTACATTTAACTATACAATGGGGAAATAAGACGTATTTACTTTTCCTTGCGTTGAAAAAGAGTTCAGGGAAGTGTAGAGAATTTCGGGGCTCTCTATGCCCTTGAGGTCGGAACCTGTCCGTGAGAGATGGAAGAATTAGCAGTGATCACCGAAATGAGCGTAGAGGAGGCGATGGAAACCATGACACATGATGTGTTGTCGTGTCCAGCGAGCGGTCTAGTCAATGGATTAGGTATCTGAGAACTGACCGTCTAGTCAGCTGAGGTGGAGAAGGCTACCTGAATATTCTCCGCCGAGAAATATATGAACAAGAAGACAAGACTGAACAACTGTAATTTTTAATGCTCGTCTGAGGAAAACTGAATAAATGAACTGAATGAAAGTACATTATTCCTGATTGTCCAAAAATCCCCTGGAAGGAGGTACATTGTAAGTAGGCTGTTTATGTTTTCTTATTGGCAACGTTACGTAGCGCTCTGTATGAAAATCACTGGCTGTGCTGAGTGCAGTCTGTGGCTAGTTTGCATTGTTGTCTGCCATTGTAGTGTTGGGCAGCGGCAGCTGGATGTGAACAGCGCGTAGCGTTGCGCAGTTGGAGGTGAGCCGCCAGCAGTGGTGGATGTGGGGAGAGAGATGGCGGAGTTTTGAAATTTTTAATACTGAATATCATGAAGTGCTATATATATTATGACTATTAAAGTAAATACATTGTTTGTTCTCTATCAAAATCTTTCATTTGCTAACTATGCCTATCAGTAGTTAGTGCCTTCCGTAGTTTGAATCTTTTATTTAGCTGGCAGTAGTGGTGCTCGCTGTATTGCAGTAGTTCGAGTAACGAAGATTTTTGTGAGGTAAGTGATTTGTGAAACGTATAGGTTAATGTTAGTCAGGGCCATTCTTTTGTAGGGATTACTGAAAGTCAGATTGCGTTGCGCTAAAAATATTGTGTGTCAGTTTAAGCACAGTCATGTATAATTTTTCAAAAGGGGACGTTTCAACGTGGGAAATGCGGATGTGAGTAGAGCGAAAAAAAATTCAACTAGTCCCAGCCCTGGGCGTGACCTGAATAGATGTCTCTCCTGGACGGCTATCTGAACCAAACGCCCCCTTTCGGACTCCGCCACCTCCGCCTTAATACAGTTTGGTTGGCCACGCCTCTTCCAAGATGGCACTTCTGCCCACCACCATGTGTGGCCTCGTGTGTGATCGTATGTGGTCGCGGCCAGAGCACAGCCGTGCCACACAGCTACTTTACGTAAGTTCCCATGATACCTCGTGAGACCACGCAGCACTTCCTGGCCGGCCGGAATGGCCGAGCGGTTTTAGGCACTACAGTCTGGAACCGCCAGACCGCTACGGTCGCAGGTTCGAATCCTGCCTCGGGCATGGACGTGTGTGATGTCCTTAGGTTGGTTAGGTTTAAGTAGTTCTAAGTTCTAGGAGACTGATGACCTCAGATGTTAAATCCCATAGTCCTCAGAGCCATCTGAACCATTTTTGAATACATCCTGTCAGAACGTAAATTACTGGCCTTCCTGTGGCGTCTCTGGTTGCATCAGCAAACGGCAAGGAAAGTGACCGACCGCGAGTAGAGAGATGCTCACAACGCAGTTTTCCAAGCCATAGAGGCCCATGGGCGCATCATAAGTCCGTAACGTGCTTTAAATGCAAACTAACCAGTCATTATGCAAGAGACTGTCCGCAGAGAGCACTTGCCAGAACGCGAATAAGAAAAGTAAAAGTCAGGAAAACTAAGTAAGGTCGTAAGAGAGCGGTTGCCTTACGGCTTGCCTGAATAGATGTTAACAGTCAGGAAGCCACTAACAATCGTCTGACGTTTCTCGTGAACAATGGAGCACATATAAGGGCAGTTCAGAGAAGTAGCCTAAGAAACATTACAAAGTGTTACCAGGTACCGAGCGAGGTGGGGCAGTGGTTAGCACACTGGACTCGCATTCGGGAGGACGACGGTTCAATCCCGTCTCCAGCCATCCTGATTTAGGTTTTCCGTGATTTCCCTAAATCAGGCAAATGCCGGGATGGTTCCTTTGAAAGGGCACAGCCGATTTCCTTCCCCATCCTTCCCTAATCCGAGCTTGTGCTCCGTCTCTAATGACCTCGTTGTCGACGGGACGTTAAAAAACACTAACCTGTTATCAGGCGGAACATTCTGGGAATCGCTAACACGGTTTCGAGGGCAGAGGATATTGAACCCTCTGATTGCGAATGGGAAGCGGAATGCGAGTGAGACATTGCTTCCAGGTAACTGGGGAAGACGAGGGATTTCTGTTTAACGGGATGATGGACCGAGAGCAATTAGCTACTACAAGAAGGCCAATTGATACTAAGACTGTACCAGTACAGGAAAGAGAAGGCTGTTTCAAGAAAATCTCAGAGCGAAAAACGTGTCAAGAGTCGATGATGGAATCACAGGGTGAGCTTCGCGCAGTAAATACAAAAGAAACTGAAGGCTATTTCGAGAAAGGCTTAAGTGTGAAGCGAGAAACACGTAGAAAGGCGAGAGTGAACAAGAACAGAAAATCATTAACTACCGAACCACTGCAGGAGCAGGCAACAGGGATTACCGGAGAGAAGCAAAAAGGGGCAGAAAGCAATGGTTATCTGTGTTTCAACAGCGAAAATAGGATACTGAGATGAATGGGTGTGCCAAATACACTGCTGGGCATTAAAATTGCTACACCACGAAGATGACGTGCTACAGACGCGAAATTTAACCGACGGGAAGAAGATGCTGTGGTATGCAAATTATCGGCTTTTCAGAGCATTCACACAAGGTTGGTGCCGGTGGCGACACTTACAACGTACTGACATGAGGAAAGTTTCCACCCGGTTTCTCATACACAAACAGCAGTTGACCGGCGTTGCCTGGTGAAACGTTGTGATGCCTCGCATAAGGAGGAGAAATGCGTACCATCACGTTTCCGAGTTTGATAAAGGTCGGATTGTAGCCTATGGCGATTGTGTTTTATCGTATCGCGACATTGCTGCTCGCGTTGGTCGAGATCCAATGATTGTTAGCAGAATATGGAATCGGTGGGTTCAGGAGAGTAATAGGGAACGCCATGCTGGAGCCCAACGGCCTCGTATCACTAGCAGTCGACAAGACAGGCATCTTATCTGCATGGCTGTAACGGATCGTGCAGCCACGTCTCGATCCCCGAATCAACAGATGGGGTCATTTGCAAGACAACAACCATCTGCACGAACAGTTCGACGACGTTTGCAGCAGCATAGACTATCAGCTCGGAGACCATGGCTGTGGTTACCCTTGACGCTGCATCACAGACAGGAGCGCCTGCGATGGTGTAGTCAACGACGAACTTGGGTGCACGAATGGCAAAACGTCATTTTTTCGGATGAATCCAGGTTCTGTTTACAGCATCATGATGGTCGAATCTGTGATTGGCGACATCACGGTGAACGCACATTGGAAGCGTGTATTCGTCATCGCCATACTGGCGTGTCACCCGGTGTGATGGTATGGGGTGCCATTGGTTACACGTCTCGGTCACCTCTTGTTCGCACTGACGGCACTTTGAACAGTGGACGTTACATTTCAGATGTATTATGACCCGTGGCTCTACTTTTCATTCGATCCCTGCGAAACCCTACATTTCAGCAGGATAAGGCACGACCGCGTGTTGCAGATCCTGTACGATCCTTTCTGGGTACAGAAAATGTTCGACTGCTGCCAGCACATTCTCCAGATCTCTCACCAATTGAAAACGTCTGGTCGATGGTGACCGAGCAACTGGTTCGTCACAATACGCCAGTAACCACTCTTGGTGATCTGTGGTATCGTGTTGAAGCTGCATGCGCAGATGTACCTGTACACGACATCCAAGCTCTGTTTGAGTCAATGCCCAGGCGTATTAAGGCTGTTATTACGGCCAGATTTGGTTGTTCTGGGTACCGATTTCTCAGGATCTTTGCACTCACATTGCGTGAAAATGTAATCACATGTTATTTCTAGTGTAATATATTTGTCCAATGAATACCAGTTTATCATCTGCATTTCTTCTTGGTGTAGCTATTTTAATGGCCAGTAGTGTAAAAATAGAGGCGAACAGAATGAGAAAGGCTACAATTCCTGAAACGAAGATCACAAAGGGCGTGTGTCTACCTCAGGCCTTAGTGAAAGTAGCATCGGAAGAATGTCTAACAAGTGCGCTGAACACTACATATGAGATTGTGTCAACAGAATGCCCACAGTTAGTAGCAGAAGCCGTTCCGGAGCGGAATTTGTTGCGATAATCATTCAGACCGAATCATGTCAGTAAAAATAAGCCTCACTTGAATAAGTATCATAAGGGAGAATATTCGACTGAGCCATTTTGAATGCAGAAGAGAAGGCAGCAGTTATAGAGATATGACAGCAATCTTTTCCATTCTCCACGAGACAAATCGTCCTGTACAGATAGTATCAGAAACGAAATCGAACTACTGCCGGAAGCTGGAGCTAGGGTAATATGTTGGCCACCCTACAGAGTAAAAAGGAGAAGGGGCTGCCGAAAGAGGCGGGAGGTCTCAGACGACGGTGCGGGGGCAGCCAGCAGCAGTGGCAGCCGTGACCCAGCATATGGAGTCTTAATATCGTGACCAGCGAACGGTCTAGATGCTCAGTGACATCGGAATTTGAGGACGAATATTTTGAAAGAGTTGTGGAACTCCAATACGACCAAAGAGGCAAAACTTGAATAACTACAATCTTTAATGTTCGTCCGAGCAAAACCGAATAAGTGACCTGAATGAAAGAACACTATTCTCGATTGCCCAAAAATTCCCTAGAGGGAGGGACGTGGCTGAGTGTGAATGCGAGCAGAGGCGGAGCGAATACTAAAATTCCAAGTCCCGCTAGTGGCCTGCACAGATTTGCCTCATGGACGGCTATACGAAATAAACTCCCCCTTTCGGACGCTGCCGCCTCCACCTTCATGCGCTGTATCGTGGTCCACACCCCCCCCCCCTCCCCCCTTCAGTGTGACCATATATGGTCTCTGTCTGTACACTGCCGCACCTCGCGATTTCTCCACGTGAGCTTACGTAATACGTTGTGAGTCCACACATATTTTCTTGCCAACGCGCAAACCAACACTCTCCTTTGCCGTTCAAATGGCTTTAAGCACTATGGGACTTAACATCTGACGTCATCAGTCCCTTACACTTAGAAATACGTAAACCTGACTAACGTAAGGACATCACACACATCCATGACCAAGGCAGGATTCCAACCAGCGACCGTAGCAGCCACAGGCTCTAGGCGGCTATCAAAAATTATCTTTTTATTGGCTCGAAACGCCCTTATAGGAGGATGGTATCCGGCTACATCCCTCTCTGCGCACTGATGTACAATAGTGTTTTAACACATATTTTCATGCAACAATCATCAACCCCTGTTTTGAAAACAAATTTGAAGCAGCCTCTGTAACATTTACGATACTTGAATAAACAACATATAACTACTATTATCACTACACCAGAAGTCATGGAACTCCAGAAAGAGAAATGACTAAACGCGAAGTTGCAGAAGGTACTTCTCTCTGATACTCAATATCGATTTTTGATTGATCCAACTTATGTCCTACAGCTTTTAGGTAATTTAGCTACCTAACTGCAGGCTGTATTGGCAATCCCAGCTGAAGTTCTTTTGTAATCTTCCTGTCATTATTTACTGTGTAGAAGTCTATTATTTTGCTCAAGTCACTACGTTGTATGTTCAGATTCAAATGGTTCAAATGGCTTTGAGCACTATGGGACTCAACTGCTGAGGTCATCAGTCCCCTAGAACTTCGAACTAGTTAAACCTAACTAACCTAAGGACATCACAAACATCCATGCCCGAGGCAGGATTCGAACCTGCGACCGTAGCGGTCTTGCGGTTCCAGACTGCAGCGCCTTTAACCGCACGGCCACTTCGGCCGGCTTATGTTCGGATTGTATCACCATTTAAGCTGTACATTCCCTGTACCTAGGAGTACGATACCTGTGGGTTTTCCTGCCAGATGACGGTAAAGGCGTCATCCACAGGCATTCGGGAGGACGAGGGTTCACATCCGCGTCTGGCTATCCAGATTTAAGTTTTCCGTGATTTCCCTAAATCTCTCCAGGTAAATGCCGAAACGGTTCGCGTGAAAGGGCACGACCGAATATCTTCCGCATACCTGAGCATGTGCTCCGTCTCTAATGACGTAGATGTCGACGGGCCGTTGACAGCAGCCTTCCTTCCTTCCTTCGTCCACACGGACTACAAACAGCCGTTTATTATTTATGAACGTTGTCCACAGACTTTCCTTCATCACTACTGACTTCTACACGCATTCCGCCTCACATCCCTCAAGTTCATACGTGAACTAAAGAATAAAGTCCCGCTTCTGTATTATGAGACTCGGATCTATTGTTCAAACTGTAACTTGTGAGGTAACGGGCGAATTGTGGCGCCCTGAAAATATTCTAAATTGGGGCGGCGGCACAGGACGTTCGTCAAAGCCGTTGACCGGCAGCGACCACGTGGTGCTAAACGCTAGCTTAGCAACCGTGTGATGGATGCCACACAACGGCCGGTCCAGCCGCGTGGCTAGGAATTCAGCTGTGACGAGGGCGGTGCTTTGTGTTGATGAAGGAGACACGCTGGGACTGTCAAAGATGGCGGACTTTGTGAAACCATCGTGGCAGACATTTCACAGTTCGTACAGAAATTAATAGTAGCGAGATGAATCATGATACCTAAAAAAGAAGCATGTACATTACCATTATATGCACGACAATTCTGATGGTGTAATCAGATTTTCAATATCTTTATTAGTTTAAAGTCTAGTATCTGACGGTAAATTATACAAGTAACACGCAGCAACGAATTTCCAAAATATAAGCGCTTTTGTCGATCGTCGTGTCTTTAGAAAGCTATTAGAAATAACCCAAAGTGGTAAGATTTACAGGCATCTAACTTAGTACATGAGTTATTGGAGGTCAAAGTGGCCGATTACTATCGATCGCGTCAGGCCATAAGTATTCCACAGTTACACGAAAGACGGTAGCAGCATGCTCATAAATATATTTATTCATCTATGTCTTACTTAGTACATGAGTTATTGGAGGTCAAAGTGGCCGATTACTATCGATCGCGTCAGGCCATAAGTATTCCACAGTTACACGAAAGACGGTAGCAGCATGCTCATAAATATATTTATTCATCTATGTCTTTTTTTATATCCTATATATGAAATTAATGAAGAAATTGGTCATTTATTTACTGTGTTTAGAAAGCACAGAGACGTTAGGCTACAGTCCAGCTTTTGCATGCTAGTCCTTTGATATATGTCTATTTAATTTGTTTATGTATTTACTATTATGTGTTAGAGCGTGTTTATGGTCCATCCGTAGGAATGTGTATTTAATTTCAATGTGAAATTAAATGTGAATCCAGTATTTCGAATGTGTTCCATTATGTTTGTGTTGGTGCGTTAGCTTGAAGACACGGCGCGAGCGCTCTAGCCAGTCACAGCGCTAGTGAATGGGGAGACTGGATGAAAGCAGGAGAAGAAGACCGTTTCGAGAGAGGACAGGGTAGATATGGGGAGTACGGGACAGGAGATCCTGGACAGTACGGCGACGGACGAGGAGTCGCGGGAAAGACTTGGAGTGGAGTGGAGAGTGCCGACCTGTGCTCTTGTGTGATTTCCGTGGCTTCTGCAGTGAAAACGTAGTGTGCGTTAAGAAGTGAATATCTCGCGAGCTACGTCGTTGTCCATAGCTAATTACATGCAGTAGGATCTATAGTTTCCCTGTTATTCAACTTATGTTTCATTTAATTGCTGGACCTTCGACACCAATAAGTGTTATGCAGAAATATACCGCAGTCTCAGAAGTACGTCTACTATCGTATTCATCCTTTAAAGTCGTTAAGATAGTACCTGCAGATTTTATTTAATTGCAATCTTTCATTTATAAATTTATATGTTACACTCATAATTCACAATTGCCAAATGACAGAAACCCTCGACCATTCGATTCATGTGTGTATTCTTATCGCATACTATAGACTCAGCAGTATTTGGCCTGTAATGCGGCAATTACGTATCCCAGCCCCTAGACAACGAAACCAGCCAAAACATTTAATATTGCAACTCTGAGTCTGAGGGTGCGTAGTTATTTTTGAAAGCCCGCAAACTGTTTGATGCTTAACTTCGCATAGTGGCGTTTCGTGTCATCAATTAGCAGTAGCTCTTTCTTAGGAGTAATACACATAAATAAAAGCCTCGTTCCATCTACTCCTGACGGTAACGGTAGTTTTCTATAGGACTCTACAAATTGTCCTCTACTAGCAAGATATTTTACACGCAAGTCGAGGTGCTTCCAGCAATGAAAAAATCCAGATCAATAATTCTGATCAAATGGTAACCGCTGTCTGCCGTAAGAGAGACAGGGAGCAGCTTGTCCTTGTCGTCTTTCATCAGTCTTTGATACTTTACCATCTGAACTGGACTGACCAGATGCGGCTCCAGGATGCCTGGCTGAGCCTTGACAATCGCTGTTATTAATATATCGTATTCCTGCTCCAGCTCATTTAAAATGCCCGTGAGTAGTATTAGCTGATCGTTAACAGTGATTAAGATGACGGCACTCTGCAAATATTTGTCAATACTATTCTCTGACTCTACTATGTACCGGATTAATTGTTTCATTCCATGCCTGATAATTTCTTACTTTTTCGCTATGGAGCTGACCGTTTGATTGAAACCAGTCAATGCTGCTGTAACTATGGTCACTGGCCCCATCGTAAGTCTAGCAGCTGGTCCTGTTCCTCTTCTGGGACATCCACTTATATCTTCGCCTACAAATACGCAGCCTTATCTCCGCCCAGTGTTCCAAACTAAATTTTATTGACCTCGCCAACAAAGGTTAAGATCTCTGATATCTTTATGCGGGATTAATGCAACGGGCCTTTTCAGTTTTTCCTATGTGCCATTTTAACGCAAGTTCGGCTACGGTCGCACGCTCGAGTCCCGCCTCGGGCATGTATGTGTGTGATATCCTTAGGTTAGTTAGGTTTAACTAGTTCTAAGTTCTAGGGGACTGATGACCTCAGAAGTTAAGTCCCATAGTGCTCAGAGCCATTTGAACTATTTTGAACGCAAGTTCCGCACTTTTACATTCTGCTGCACTCCTATTCAGTAATGCTAATCTCTCTTTATAGTATCGGGTTGCCTGCCTCACATGAACCTCAGTGTGCGCCAATTTCTTTTTCAGTTTTTTCAAACTGAAATAACTCACACTTTTCCAAGTCACAATATTGTCCCACATTATCGTAATACAGTCCAGGTGACGTCTGTAACTTCGGTACTTGCTTGTATGGTTCTTGTTTCGTGTGCTCAATCAAAATGAGCAGTAAAAAATGTAAATTTCGTTTGACTAGGGCCTCCCGTCGGGTAGACCGTTCGCCGAGTGCAAGTCTTTCGAATTGGCGCTACTTCGGCGACTTGCGCGTCGATGGGGGATGAAATGGTGATGATTAGGACAACACAACACGCAGTTTCTGAGTGGAGAAAATCTCCGACTCAGCCATTCGGATTGACATTCTGTCGCGCTGACCACATTTTTTTCATTTTGTTTTGTTCTGTATTGTTCGTTGAATTTGTTCATGGCGGACTTCCGATGACACTCGTTCAGGTTGTTCGTTGATCCGTTCACTCCGTTTTCTTGATACAGAGAGTAGCTAAACCCTCTGACCGAACACGCTGAGTTACCGTGCCGGCACCACTCAGCTTCCGAAGGTGGACAAAATGAGCGGTAGCATAACACAGGCAGTGCAGTGCGATGTCGACATCACATCATTTCTTATAGATGCTGTTGCGACGGTGCGTCGTCACTACCAAGCGTGGCCCTTGCGCCGCCGTCTTGTCTTCGCCTCAGTAGCTGCTGCTGACGTGTGCCTTCTACTGTGCTGCGCTGCTGACTGCAGAATCGGGCATCTGTCTGCGCTGCCGCCGCTGCGGTGCCGTGCGACCCGCGCCGCTGTCTGCAGTCACTGGTGCCGCTGCACCGTCCCTGCGTCGTCTGCGACCCTACACTGCACGCCGCGGCTGCAGCTGCTACCTGCATCCCTCGCTGTATCGACAGCGACCTCGCGCCAGTGTTGACAACTGCTGGTGCCACTGCACTGGCTGCTCTGCGCGCCGTCTGCGACCTCGCGCAGCTGTCGGAAGCCCCTGGCCACCTATCGAGATGTCCACCTCGACCCTGGACACCATCCGTCCGCTGCTGCTGAGGCCGCACTGCCTCTGACCACCTCCCGGCAGACTTTAGTACATTATAAACTGCTCCGCACGTGGCGACAGCCTCCGTCCCCACCCACGAGATTTCATGTTTTCGTCAGGGGGCTGATGACCATGATGTCGACCGCCCCCTCAACCCAAATCATCGTCATCATCTGGCCGCCTCCCTGAAAGGCCACTCTGTCCCCAAGTTCCGTCATTCTGCTGGTCTGATGCTAGCTTCTTTTGCTGTCTTTTCCAGGCGCCGTCTGTTCCTTGATGCAGGAGGGAGACCATCTTCTTCTTCTCGGGATCCCTTTTACTTCACGGCTGCTGGCTCTGCCACTCGCCTGCTTTGGGTTGTTACAGTAAAGCAAAATGGGTTCTCAAAGCCTCTCCATCCTTCTACTTGACGTCAGTCAAAGCAGGTTCGATATTCCAAAGTGAGGTGACCAGTGCCTATGCCCGTAACTCATGCTATAACAGCTACACACTAATCCACGACTTACCCCACACCTTGGACCACTGCCCAACCAACGGACTTGCCGCAATGTTAACACCAGTTCCCATCAGATCACCGAAGTTAAGTGCGAAATTTGAATTATATTAATACCTTCAGCTGCTAACGGGCGTTGATAAATATCAACGGGGCAGGTGAAAATGTATGCACCGACCGGGACTCGAACCCGGGATCTCCTGCTTACATGGCAGACATGTCCGAAAGAACAGACACGATATCCATACAAGTATACAGTTGTGGCAATACCGGCCATGACCTTCTTCTTCTGTGCGGATGCACACATATTCCCCGAAGTCTTACGGGACTTGGTAAGATTGTCTTCCACGAGTAATGAGAATGTTGGTGTGGGACACTACGAATGTAGTGTGTGGACATACAAGGTGAGAATGTGGGTCTCGCTGGAGGCGTAAGCGAGATAGTCCCTACAGTCGCGCTATCTTCTGTTGCCTGGGTGACTCAGATGGATTGCCATGTAAGCAGGAGAACCCGGATTCGAGTCCCGGTCGGGGCACAGATTTTCAATTGTGTCCATTGATATATATCAACACCCGTTAGCAGCTGAAGGTATTAATACAATTCTAATTTCGTTCTAGACAGCTGTAGGTCATCAATGGTGTCTGTTCTTTTCGACATGTCCGAAAGAACAGACACCACATCCATAGAAGTGCTGTCGGTCTGAGCTGGCATTTCGACGGCTGACCGTCCGGTCCGCCGAGCGCTGTTGCCATGAGCCCTTGTGGGCCAAACTGAGGAGCTACTTGATTGAGAAGTAGTGTCTCCGGTCTCGTAAACTGACATACGGCCGCGAGTGTGGTGTACTGGCCACATACCCATCCATATCTGTATCCAGTGACGCCTGTGTGCTGAAGATGACACGGGCTGAGGATGACACGGCGGCTGGTCGGTACTGTTCATCATTCAAGGACTGTTCGGACGGAGTTTAATAGCTGCACAGCCGCTGGCCGCCTCCTGGGACGACGACTGTGTCCCCAGGTGCCGTCTTTCATCTGGTCGGGTCCCAGTCTCTTCTCCTGTTTCTTCCAGGCACCATACGTTCCTTGGCGCTGGAGAGGGACCGTCTTCTTTTCGGGAGCTCTTTCACTTCCAGGTTCGTGATTCTGCCGCTGACCTGCGTAGCGATTATTCCAGTAATGCAAGATGGATTCTCAAAGACATTCCCCTCCTTTTGGTGACGTCAGGTAGAGCAGGTGATCTTTTCCTATAACTTGTGGCGCGCCAGCTGCACGCAAAACCATTACTAACCTGACACCTGGCATCACAAAATGGAGTCCAAATGTCGCTTCCAGTGAGTAGTCAGGCACTTGATGAAGTAGGAATCGGCGCATGGTCCATCCAGGCTAACTGAATACTTTGAACGAGTCGTGTGGAACACGGTCGAGAAATATATGAACAAATAGCAAGACTTAAATAACTATAATCTTTAATGCTTGTCTGAGCAAAAGTGAATAAATGACCTGAATCATAGTACACTATTCCTGATTACCCAAAAAATCCTCCGGAGGGAGGTACGCGGCTAAGTTTGAACACGAGAACAGCCAGAGAAAATATTAATGTCCAGGCCCCTGACCGTATCTGCATAGATGTCCCTCCTGAAGAGCAATCTAAATTGAATTCTGCCTTTCAGACACCGCCACCTACGCCATTATATTGTGCGATATGCCACATTCCCCTCCCATGTTGGCGTGCGGCCTTGTATGTGACCATATATCGTCACCGCCAAGGCGCTGCTGTTCCTCGCAGGTTCTCCACACATGTTGACGTGATACCTTATGAGTCCACACAACATCTTCTGCCAAGGCTCAAAGCAACACGCTTCCTATGGCATCCCCTTTGTACTGTGGGCACGTTCTAGAAAACTTATTCATTCTGACTGCTGTTCTCTTGCCCGTCAGGTGTTCCACTTTTACATATGTAACAGGCTATCCACAGGACATACAACCTGTAATTGAAATCTGTCGTGATGATCCGTCTATTAAAAAAGAATTCCAGATTAGTCTCCCAAACAGATCTTCGGAGGATGAAGGTAGCAATGAACAAAATATTGAGTAACTAACGAAAGGATAACATTCTACCAGTCAGGACGTAAATGTTAGATATTCGAGCAAGGTAATAATGCTGGAAATCCTGAAAAGGGGAGTGTTAAAGCTTAATTTATATATCGTTGGCGTCATTGAGTGAAACAGTAAGAAGACAATGAGCTCTGGTCAGACAAATATCGGGTAATACTAACGCCAACAGAAAATGGTGTAACAGCATTAGAATTTCTTATAAACTCTTCGGAGATTGAAAGCTTCCGCTGGCCACCAATCTCCCTAGATATGAACATTATTGAGCATATCTGGGATGCTTTGCAACGTACTATTCAGAAGATATCTCCAGCTCCTCGTACTGTAATGGATTTATGGACATCCCTGAAGGATTCATGTTGTCAGTTTCCTCCAGCAGTACTTCAGACATTAGTTGAGTCCATGCCACATCGTGTTGCGGCACTTCTGCATGCTTTTGGGACCATACACGATATTAGGCAGGTGTACCAGTTTCTTTGGCTCTTAAGTGTAGTAACATTTTCTAGATCCATTGGACGTGTATTATAGAAGACTGCAAATACTTTAACTACCATAGATGCATTTGTAAAGCTGAGAGTCCTGAAGAGATACATTGCTGAGCGAAATAGCGTGCGGCAGGAAGAACAGCAGTAGCGGGGGAGAGTCAGTCGTAGTCGAGTCTTGGGGGAGAAGTGACGGTGATCGGTTGGCTTAGATGAGGAGTTCCGGACCATAGTAAACGGTTTCCTTTCGAAGAAATTTTGAGTAGTTGGGAATAGCTAAGGATTGAATATTACTGGAGGGAAGCATCTGGGATTTGATTTTGACGCTGAAGCGACTCATCAACGAAAAGGTGTTTGCCGCATTGCTTTGTGTATATTTAGCGATTACTAAACTTTTTAATTTTCATTGTTCGATGATTTCGAGTAATACGTAAAGAAGACGACTTATCAGTCTTATGTCTAAGGTTTTAGCAAGTTCCATCCACTTCCGCTAGTTAAAAGGAGATTTTCATTTAATAATGAAGAAGTAGTGTGACAGCAAATTCACAGTTCAGTAACGCTTGGTGTCTGTGATAGAAGTAAAAAGAGTTAAAATGTATTTAAATGTTACATTTGATATTTTGAGAAATTGAAATAAGTGCTGATTTCATTTTATTTTTCATTTATAATCATTCTCTCCATTTTCTTAAATGACATACATTTTCAACACATTTTTAATGCAATGCCTGCTGAGAGTAATATTAGCAAATGAACAGAACTATGAGTGGATAGGATGTAGCTTTCCTTGACAAGTAGTAAATTATAACATGCAAGGCGGTAATTATCTCTTTCAGCATATTATGTCGTAACAGTACTGTCATTGGCAGCTACGTTGCTACTGAAGAGGACCAAGTGCGTGTTGCAGTGCCTAGTTACAAAACTGATCAGGAAGGAGGTTACCTTGTGGCATGCAGTGAAAACAATCAGACGTGGACACATACTCGACTCGTAATGTTGTTGTTGTTGTGGTCTTCAGTCCTGAGACTGGTTTGATGCAGCTCTCCATGCTACTCTATCCTGTGCAAGCTTTTTCATCTCCCAGTACCTACTGCAACCTACATCCTTCTGAATCTGCTTAGTGTATTCATCTCTTGGTCTCCCTCTACGATTTTTACCCTCCACGCTGCCCTCCAATACTAAATTGGTGATCCCTTGATGCCTCAGAACATGTCCTGCCAACCGATCCCTTCTTCTGGTCAAGTTGTGCCACAAACTTCTCTTCTCCCCAATCCTATTCAATACTTCCTCATTAGTTATGTGATCTACCCATCTAATCTTCAGCATTCTTCTGTAGCACCACATTTCGAAAGCTTCTATTCTCTTCTTGTCCAAACTATTTATCGTCCATGTTTCACTTCCATACATGGCTACACTCCATACGAATACTTTCAGAAATGACTTCCTGACACTTAAATCAATACTGGATGTTAACAAATTTCTCTTCTTCAGAAACGCTTTCCTTGCCATTGTCAGCCTGCATTTTATATCCTCTCTACTTCGACCATCATCAGTTATTTTGCTACCCAAATAGCAAAACTCCTTTACTACTTTAAGTGCCTCATTTCCTAATCTAATTCCCTCAGCATCACCCGACTTAATTAGACTACATTCCATTATCCTTGTTTTGCTTTTGTTGATGTTCATCTTATATCCTCCTTTCAAGACACTGTCCATTCCATTCAACTGCTCTTCCAAGTCCTTTGCTGTCTCTGACAGAATTACAATGTCATCGGCGAACCTCAAAGTTTTTATTTCTTCTCCATGAATTTTAATACCTACTCCGAATTTTTCTTTTGTTTCCTTTACTGCTTGCTCAATATACAGATTGAACAACATCGGGGAGAGGCTACAACCCTGTCTTACTCCCTTCCCAACCACTGCTTCCCTTTCATGTCCCTCGACTCTTATAACTGCCATTTGGTTTTTAATAGCTACCGCGAAAACGTTAGTTTCATTTAAAACTGTCGCTGTTCAAAGATATTTTGTTTGGAAATTTCCAAATTAATTTTAATTTGATTACATAATTTCCACAGTTTACCATCATTAAAGATTTTTCATTACGTACTTTCAAGTGAGATGCAGATTACTAATTATATTGCCAGAAGTTAAAACATGACATGACTGCATATACTTCTGCACCATTTACACAAATAAATAAATAAATTACAGACGTCAGTTACGATTTGGCTCAATGTGGACACGAGTCAGTTACTAAGGGAAGAACGGCGGGCGACGAATCATCTCACCATTCATCGTGGTCACATGTCGTACGGTGATGTTGGCCGCAGCCTGTTGGTCTGTTCGGCGAGTCGCGTCTGATCCGTGCGTCACGAATCGTCCGCCTTACCCGGTGTTGAAGCAGCGTCATCACGGTGTCGGAAGGTGCGGAAGGTGGATATATAGCAAGGAAATTCTGCGCTCAGTTAAGTGCTCAATTCGCAAACACTGGACCATAACGATTTTTCCTTTTAACACTCAACAGGAAAATAATAAATCACAAAGTGACGATGAATATTTGGATGGGAGTGTGGATCAGATTGAAAGTCAGAAGAGGAAGTAGGCGAATGGACGGAAGAGTCTTCATGCACTCTTATTTCCAAGCTTTTTCAGGAACTTCTATTCACTCCTCTTCACTCTGCTAAGTTCACGACTTTTCGTTATTTTTTTTTCTTTCGACCTCGTCATTGGCGGACTAAATCTGCAATGCCACCCAATAACTGACCGCTGTCTCAGGACCACGCCTCCCGGTGCAGGGTGCAAATATTTTGTCCTACGTGAGCTGGTGTGTGAATCGAAAACTGGCGTCTTTCTCACCTATCCACTGTCGATGCTGTTTCCGGCGTTGCTCACACACTTTTAAGTTGTTCTTTTGCACAAAGTTGCTCTGAAAGCAGCTATTTCTGCGAGATGCCTGGACGGTCTCAAGTTTGTGCTTCGTCTAAGAATCTGCTGGCATTCGTGATTTATAATCAATGCCTTTTCTGACGAAGAAACCATTCATTTTATTTTATTTCTAATCAGACTGACTTCTTCCACAGTTTGTAAGTTTCACCCCCCCCCCCCCCCCCCGTGTGGATTTCTGGCGCATGATGTCTACTCTCCGTTCCATTGCATGTGGGGGTGCATGAATTCTCCATATGTTCTCACTTTTTAACGGGACCTGAACGTGAACGACGTGCATTTTTATACCTCGCTCTTGGTGCACACTACTCTTGATCAACAATGCGGAGGAAGTTATGATTTTTTACCAACAATGAATGACATAAATTCAAGCTGTACAAGGAAATTTATTGGAATATCTGTTATAGTTTAAGAATTACAGTATTTTCCCTAATAGATGTTTTTATAATACACGTTCCCATTCTGGAACCATTTTGTGGTCCTCCATCAGTCTAATAGCATTCAAACTGTGGCAGGCTGATGTCAACATTCATAGGAGTTCGAGTTCGAGTCTCGGTCCGACACACAGTTTTAATCTTCCAGGCAGTTTCACAACAACGCACACTCCACTGCAAAGTGAAAATCTCATTCAGGATTTATAGGAACACATTATGCCTCTCGTTTTGTAATTTGGAGTATATCTGAGGAAATAGAAAAACCCTTACTATACCACATTACTATTTTGTCTAAAAAACACTGCTAAAATTATATACAGAATGACAAACATAGATCATTTCTCCGGTATATTAGGCATAATACAAGGATAGTATGCCATTCTTGACTTGAAAGAAATTTGGTGAACATGGATAAAACCATTGTGAAGTTACATGAACCTAACGTTCTGAAAATATAGTTTCGAGAAAATGAGTAAAGAATGTCCAGAGTGTTTTTGACTCACCGTATGCCTCTTTCAGAACATTCCGGCAGCATAATTTTGCTGGCCAGCTGCTTCTTTATCCTCTGTAGACTTCTTCAGGAGCCTTTTCCTTACTCTGGACTCTTCAGCTGTGGCTTCCACAGCCCTTTCAGTTTCATCTAGTCACTGACGATCTATGGCAGTCAAGCAACTACCATATTATTTCCTGGCTGGATGTCTAATTTGTCCATTACTTTTGTCCTACTGATTACACCATCATTAAAACAGATGACAGCATCCATCACATCCATTTTGAGTACTGTCCATCCAACAAACACTGTTTTTGGTATTCTTTGCCACAAGTAGCTATTGAAACTCTTATTAGGGTTTAGAGTATGGCCATGTAGACATCTGCTAAGTAATTTTGTATTTGCAACGTCACTGTATATTGGCTTTATTGTTTCCTTGACTGTGGCAGGTAAGGAATGTTTATGGTGGTAATCCTTGCCTGTCGCATGAGCGTGGCTGGTTTGCAGACATTTGTACACAGAGCGTTCAAGACGAAATCAACAACTGAAAAGTAGATAAAAAACACATTTTTTGAAACGTTATAAAATTATTTTTTAGATGGTGACAAAAAATGTTTTCCAAAATTTCAGTCGTTTCACGTCCAAGTCCCCTTAATACAGGTTAAAAAAGGTTCTGCCAGCCAGAAAGTTCACACGTTTCCAGGTGTGCGTTCTTGATACTGTGCTTTATCTTAGTGCCCGCAGGGGTCCACAATTACCTGCGCCTTTCACAGTTATCAGCCAGGCTCTCCGCAAGGTGTCCATTCTTAAGCGAGGCAAGGTTAACCGCCAGGCTACCCACTGCATGTTTGCAGAATGCGTCTCTGGCGCTCGTTGTATGAAGTGGCTTTCACCTCGTTCTGGATTGCCTGCGCTGTGACTCAGCTAAATTAGCCCCCGTGGAGGCATCACAGTTGTCAAAAGCTTTCCCTAATTCCACAAAATCTATAAACGTAGGTTTTCACTTCTTTAACCTATCTTCTAAGGAAAGTTACCAACATATCTCCGGAACCCAAGCACATCTTCCCCGAGGTCGAACCCTACCATTCACTCCATTCTCCTGCCCCCCCCCCCCAAAAAAAAAAAAAAACAACATGTCAGTACTTGGCAACCATGACCTACCGAACTGTCCACACATGCTTTTGTTGGAATCACGTTTACAGCTGCTTCTTCTTGAAGTTTGAAAATGGACCAAATTGTTGAGAACAACGGTCCCTAGGCTTACACACTATTTAATCTAACTTAAACTAACTTACGCTAAAGGCAACACACATACCCGTGCCCGACGGAGGACTCAAACCTATGACTTGGGGAGCCACGCGAACCGTGCAAAGGCGCCTCAGACCGCGCGGCTACCACGCGTGGCTTGAGGTCTGAAGTTCCTAGTTTCATATATCTTGCACACCAGGTGGAATACGTTTGTCGTGGCTGGCTCTCCCATGGATATCAGCAGTTCTGAGGGAATGTCGTCTACTCCAGGGGCTTGTTTCGGCCTAGGTCCTTCAGTGCTCTAATTCTTCTCGCAGTATCATGTTACCCATTTAATCTTCATCTGCATCCTCTTCTCTTTCTACACTATTGCCTTAGAGTTCATTTGCCTGTAGATCCTCTCTGGACATTCCTCCCACCATTGAGCTTACCACTCTGCTTAGGACTACTGGCTTTCCATTTGAGTTCTTGAGATTCACACAGCTGCTTCTCTTTTGTCCGCAGGTCTTTTTCATATTCTGTAGTCGATATCTTGGGTCTTGAGATAACACCTTTGATTAGACTTTTTGATAGAATAAACCGCCATTTGACGGTGTATGACTGTATTTGTCTTTTGTGCGATCTATATTTCAGCATTGTACTCGACAATGGCCTAAATCTAGATAATACAGAAGATAAATAAAGTAATACACAGCAAAATGGCCATTTATTGTTTCAAAAATACTGCTTGACTATGGCCCAGCACCATCGAAAACTTACTTCCTTTGATGAGTAATCAATATGTCCTCGGTCCCAGCTTCAAACCCCGCCAACGCCCGAATTTTAAACAAGAAATATCAGCAATGACGGCTAATGACTTCCGGCATAAGAAGTCACTCTCATTCAGCAAACCGCCTTTTCAGTGAGAACGGAGGAGTGGACAGAGGTTCAGGGCACTCGCTTGCCCTTGGGGTGGGAAAATGCAACTAAAGACGGACGAATCAGTAAAGATTAACGGCATGAGGATGCAGAAGGCAATGACAACTACTGCATTAAAGACACAGAATGTACATCCACAGAATATGGGGCGTATAATTGTAGAATACTGCCATGATGATCTCTCCACTGGCTAGACATTCTGGATTAGTCCCCCATTCGGATCTCCGGTAGGAGGCTGCCGAGGGGGAAGCGACCATGAGAAAAAAAAATTGAATAGCCAACGAAAGACTAACGTTCTACGCCACGGGGTATGGAATGTCAAAAATTTGAAGAGGGAAGTGCAGCAGCAGAAAACAATATAACTACAGTAGGATATGTTATGAATAGGAAGGTGGGACAGAGTGAGTTACTGTGAACAGTTCAGTGACAGGGTTGCTCTCATCAAAATAGGCAGCAGAAACATCCATAAAGACAGACCAGGTTTACATGCAAGCGTTGAAAGCAGAAGGTGAAGAGATAAAGTATATGATGATATTGAACGGATAATTAATTTAGTTAACTGAGATGACAATCTAATAGTTATGGGGGACTGGCATGTCATTTTAGGGGAAGGAGAAGAAGGAAGAGTTACAGGAGAATATGGGGTTGATAGTGGGAAGGAGAAAGGAGAATGTTCTGCAATAAGTTTCATCTAGTAACAGAGAATTCTCCGATAAGGGATGCTACGGCGAAATGGCTGCATGAAAAATGTGATCGAATCGAAAAAGAAATTGTTGTCCCAAGGACTGACGCCGCATGTAGGAGAGTCAAATCAGCCTTTGGAGATATTAAGGGCAAGCGTTTATACTTCAACAGAGGACTGAGGACAGAGCGGATGTGTGGGAAGAGTAAATTGAAGACATCTATGAAGGGGAAGGCTTATCTGATCATATGATAGAAGAAAAATGAGAGTCGATGCAGAAGTGATACAGGATACAGTATTACAATTTGGATTGAAAAGAAGTTGTGAAGACTTAAGTTCGAGTAACTCAGAAGGGGTTGTCAAAATTCCATCTAAAATTGTTGAGAGAAAGTAGTAACAAAATTATTATTAACGTTGGTGAGCAGAATGTGTGAGACTGGCGATGGAAAAAGATAATCTTTCCAATTTCGGAGATTGAAAGAGCCGACAAGTGTGAGAATTATTGGACAATCAGCTTATTAGCTCATGCATCCACTTTCAATACAAGAATAATATACAGAAAATGGAAAAGAAAATTGAAGGTGTCTTAAATGATGAAGAGGCTAAAGACTTAAGAAAATTCAAGACACTTTCATAGGATCTGACGACCTGGAAAAATCGAACGACGATATAAAATCGTGCAGTATCTTCGAAACTCTGAGGAAAATAAGGGTTAGCCACAGGAATAGACGGGTAATATACAACATGTATAAGAGCGAAGATGAACAATAAGAGTGAAAGACGAAGAGCGAAGTTCTCGGATTACGAAGAGTTTATGACAGGGATGTTGTTTTTCGCCACTACTGTTCAATCCATACATCGAAGGACCAATGATGTAAATAAAAGAAAGGTTCAAGATTGGAATTAAAACTAGAGGTGAAAGGATATCAATGATAAGATTTTCTGTTGACATTGATGTCCTCAGTGAAAGTGAAGAAGAATTACAGGATTTGCTGAATGGAATAAACAGTCTAATGAGTACAGAAGATGGAATGAGAGTAAATCGAAGAAACACAAGAGTGATGAGAAGAAACTCAACATCTGGATTGCTGATCACGAAGTAGATGAAGACAAGTAATTCTGTTATCAAAGCAGCAAAGTAACCCATGACGGACGGAGCAATGAGGACTTCGAAAGCAGGTTAGCACTGGCAAACTGCGCGGAGTATCTCGGCACTGCAGTTACAATGAATGCCATGCCCGGGTGGTATAGTGATTAACGCAACTGCCCCCTAAGCAGGAGATACCACGTTCGAATCCCGGTCCGGGGCATACATACACTGATGCCGCACGAAGTCGTGATACAGCCGAAATCAATAGCCCCTTCCCTTTTCTTCCCTTTCTCCCCCATCTTTCTTTTACATAATTTGTTTCACAACTATGGATTCATACACCGCGTATTCATACCAGTTTTTCGTCAGCATGTTTTGTCGTTATTTACCATTACCGACTCCGAACGTTTTATTCATCGTCACATGTCTGCATAGTGTTCAGAGGACAAAGTGCTAATAAGCCGTTGAATACTTTTCATGCCATGGCACCCGTAGCGATATTCAGACAGCTTTCAAATCTCGAATTCTAGTAATATTTTACTGATAAACGTATCTCTACTCTACGATGCGTTGTTTTTTCTAATCAGAATCACTATTACACGGATTTGCAAGTAGGTCACCATTTTCACTTACACGTTGAAACCTTCCCGTCCCCTCTATATCTCTTTTGTTACGCAATCTTCCCGTCTACAATAACCTATTAAACCTTCCCTTAGAATTTATATCTAATGCTAAATAATAACAAATGAAATCATCCCTTTGAAATTAATTCTCTTTCTCAATAATAATAAGTGCAATCTTCGCATACGAATTTAAATGCTGCTAATTAAAAGTGATTTGCTGATTATTTCGACGAAACATAGAATGTGTCGTCGTCGTGGCACTCAGTCGTTATCTGCAATAACCCAAAACTGTTCCTTACCTTTTTTACTGTTACTGGATTGTCATCTGACTGCTACATCGAACTGCGACATGCATATACTTACTCTGTTTTACTATATTAGCTAATGGTGGGCTGTCATAATAAGTGGCTATATTTATTACCAAAGCTGACGTTATTCTTTAATTAATTTGACTGAAGATACGTAATTCATAGTTAAATTTTTTTTGGACAAGAATAAAATTTTGCAAAGTTTTATGTTGATGGTTTTTGGGATGGATTATAATCAGCAATGCAATATTGCTGGAAAAATTTAATTATATTCTGAAAACGATTCTTCAGTTATTTACTGTTGGTAATTAAATGATTTTACAAACGTTCAAATGGGACTTACTTTGTACAATAATCTTATAACTAGCATTGCGCAAACATACCTTCAGTAGTCTTGAGATTCTCAAAAAAAAAAAAACAAAAAAAAAACAATTCAATAATATTAGTTACTCTTATGATAATAGTTAGCTGATGTTTCTGTACATCCGTTTATAAGCTCTTGTAAATCATAGCTGGTGGCTGGCAGGCACACCACTCCTCTCAACCTCTCGCTTCAGACCTGCTACCGACTCGCTTCACATCTCGCTTACTACTGACTTCCTACGAACGGTAAAGTGCGGTCTCTCCCGCCAACAATGCTTTCTGGTATAGACAATCCCTGCTACCATTACAAAATATATCAATGAGCGGTCTTTACCGCTCTTTTCTTAAAATGTATCCATACGCGGTCTCTCACGCCCTTTTTAAAATTATATCAATGTGCGGTCTCTTCCGTCAACAATACTTTGGTGCAGACATTCCCTGCTACCAAAATAAATTTCCAAAATGACAAATATTAATTATTCCTACTTAATCCTATCAATAAAATATAAACATCTTTCATAAATTGTGGTTTGACAACAGACAATAGAAATATACACGTCTTACAACATTGAACACAATTATTTTTGGCAGCTGTTTTTGAGAAGTATTTTAGAGTATAATCACGCAAACTGAACAATATCATATACTGATGAAAAAATAATAAATTCAGTAAATATGTCTCACTTTAATAATGAGCGATACTTCATACTTTTCAATACGATTTTCAGGAAAAATCTGAGGCTCAAATAATATGCGTGTCTCTGCCGAAAGCTCGCCGTTCTCACTAGGCACATATCCCTCGTGCGTGGCCTGCACAGTATCAGCACATGTGGACATGCAGCTCTTCCAGTACGACCACGGATCTCTCTCAAATTCCCGTCCATCGTTCCGCGAAACGATAAGGCCCCAGACTCGTACCAGTCGTGTGGCAGCTCAGAGAATATTAAAGGCAGCAAATAATGAGAAACACACCGCCGTTGCCAAAGGTGCGCACACCAGTTTGTGAGCGGAGCAGCTCACGAACGGCTAGCGTGGAAACCGGCTGCTGTCGGTTTTTCCGGAGAGAACAAAGGGATGCGCTGGCGCAGCGAGGACGGCCCTGGGAAAACGCACGCAGTACTCAGGTGAGGCTCACCGCGTCGGTACGGAGTAGGTGTTGGTCTTAAATGAACACATCATTATAAACATTAATATTGTTCATTTAACGAGTTATAAATTTATTTTTCAAGAAGAAAATATTACCATTTGCGGCCGGCGGCCGTGGCAGGGCCTCACACCCGACGTCATGCCTGGTCTGGCGGTGATACGTCCGTCGGTATGCTTGTGGCTGCCAACGTTTTAAAATGTCAACGTTTTAAAATGTGTCAGTAATAAAATCTGCTACAGTCGTAAAAATTATTTATTTCTAAAAAGCAAAACACTATCAGGTTTCAGATGTCCCATCTTCAGATTCACACTAAAATGTCAGTCCCCAAAGGATGCAGAACTAAAGTTAAAACAGTGCATCCCTGGCATGTAGCATGCAAAAGATATCCTCTTCAACTCCACGTCAGCCAGAAAGCAGAGGCTATTCTCTTGAAGCCACTTACCAGGGATGTACTGTTTTAGCATAACTTTAAACTACACTCCTGGAAATTGAAATAAGAACACTGTGAATTCATTGTCCCAGGAAGGGGAAACTTTATTGACACACTCCTGGGGTCAGATACATCACATGATCACACTGACAGAACCACAGGCACATAGACACAGGCAACAGAGCATGCACAATGTCGGCACTAGTACAGTGTATATCCACCTTTCGCAGCAATGCAGGCTGCTATTCTCCCATGGAGACAATCGTAGAGATGCTGGACGTAGTCTTGTGGAACGGTTTGCCATGCCATTTCCACCTGGCGCCTCAGTTGGACCAGCGTTCGTGCTGGACGTGCAGACCGCGTGAGACGACGCTTCATCCAGTCCCAAACATGCTCAATGGGGGACAGATCCGGAGATCTTGCTGGCCAGGGTAGTTGACGTACACCTTCTAGAGCACGTTGGGTGGCACGGGATACATGCGGACGTGCATTGTCCTGTTGGAACAGCAAGTTCCCTTGCCGGTCTAGGAATGGCAGAACGATGGGTTCGATGACGGTCTGGATGTACCGTGCACTATTCAGTGTCCCCTCGACGATCACCAGTGGTGTACGGCCAGTGTAGGAGATCGCTCCCCACACCATGATGCCGGGTGTTGGCCCTGTGTGCCTCGGTCGTATGCAGTCCTGATTGTGGCGCTCACCTGCACGGCGCCAAACACGCATACGACCATCATTGGCACCAAGGCAGAAGCGACTCTCATCGCTGAAGACGACACGTCTCCATTCGTCCCTCCATTCACGCCTGTCGCGACACCACTGGAGGCGGGCTGCACGATGTTGGGGCGTGAGCGGAAGACGGCCTAACGGTGTGCGGGACCGTAGCCCAGCTTCATGGAGACGGTTGCGAATGGTCCTCGCCGATACCCCAGGAGCAACAGTGTCCCTAATTTGCTGGGAAGTGGCGGTGCGGTCCCCTACGGCACTGCGTAGGATCCTACGGTCCTGGCGTGCATCCGTGCGTCGCTGCGGTCCGGTCCCAGGTCGACGGGCACGTGCACCTTCCGCCGACCATTGGCGACAACATCGATGTACTGTGGAGACCTCACGCCCCACGTGTTGAGCAATTCGGCGGTACGTCCACCCGGCCTCCCGCATGCCCACTATACGCCCTCGCTCAAAGTCCGTCAACTGCACATACGGTTCACGTCCACGCTGTCGCGGCATGCTACCAGTGTTAAAGACTGCGATGGAGCTCCGTATGCCACGGCAAACTGGCTGACACTGACGGCGGCGGTGCACAAATGCTGCGCAGCTAGCGCCATTCGACGGCCAACACCGCGGTTCCTGGTGTGTCCGCTGTGCCGTGCGTGTGATCATTGCTTGTACAGCCCTCTCGCAGTGTCCGGAGCAAGTATGGTGGGTCTGACACACCGGTGTCAATGTGTTCTTTTTTCCATTTCCAGGAGTGTATTTGAACCTTACTCATCTTCCTAGAACTTACATTTTAATATGAATCTGAAAATGGGATATACGTCCTGAAACCGGGTCGTACTTTCCGTTTTAGTAATGCACAATTTTTATAACTGGGGAGGATTTTATCATTGACGACGAATAACGTTGTGGATGTCCCGTCACGAGAAACGTGTGTTTTAAAATTATTGTGTTGAAAAGACTCAGACATCCAGATATTCATCTAAGTTTAAAAATTTACTTTGCTCTATGTCAGATATTTTTATGTATTTGCACAAATGATGAAATATTTTGTGGTTTCATATTTCAATTCATTCTGAGCCAATGACAACTTTATTAACGATTAATACAGGTCAGCTTTTCTACCAGTACTGTAGCGTTAGAGTTCTCCGTTTTTATCAAACTGTGATGGATTTACAGAAATTTTGTTTGCAGATTCATGGATTGTGTAAAAGTGGTCAAAAGGTCAAAAACCATAACTCCTTGTAGATGCATTTCCATTTCGATTGTAGCGGACACAGGTCACTCCATACGCTTACTATTGTCAAGTAATAATAATTTTTAATTTTTAACAACAAAGGACAGAACTTAGGCGAACCTAACAGCTCTTTTTTTTCAATTATGAGATCCATCTCTGAAATGTCACAGCTTACTATACAAGATCTAATACGTGTGGCAGTACTCTTATTCTATATTTATTCCATAGAGCCCTGATGTCAATTACATTCATGGCAGATCAACAACAGGTCTGCAAATAATGATTCATTCCGTTTTATCTACTACTTTACCAAATGATTGAGGTCGATCGTAGTAACATATCCAACTTTACTTCGCCTTGAGTTATTTTCAAAATTTCATTGTTAATAAACAATGATCTTCTGTTCAGCCAGTGTTAGTAGTTACACTGTGATTAAAAGAAGAGTGAAGCAAGAAGATATATACAGCACCGTCATCATCATCATCACTGACGAATTCATCATCATCAACTGCCACTTACCATCGACTGTTCGATGAGGGATAACTTCATACCTTTCCTTGCGTTAAGTACAGTAAAGCTTATTTATTATTGTTCTGCATGTTTTTGTATTTTACATCGTCTATATACAACCTGCCAGACTGAAACAGAATGTGAGACGAACAGAGAGATGTCAGTGAGTCTTCCTCGCAGAGGCATTTAGTAACGTCTAATATGTTGTCCTATAACGCACTGGTAAACTAGTTCAAGTCATCATTTTCCCCTTAACACCTTTGCTTACGTGTAGTAGAAAGACTAGTGCTGATTAATTACCGTATATGGAGCTTTTTAGAAGGGTGTCTACATACCTGCAAAGCCAGAAAGAAAGGCTTGCAAGGTAATAATAAAACAATTATAAAATTTTCTGTACAGTACCTAAGAGCATCCCTGCATTCCCCAAATATAACGGATCTCATGTGTGTGGATGCGGCTCCATTTCGTACGACTCACTTAGAGAGCATGCACGTATTGGAAAGAGTGCATTAGTAAAATTAATGTGAGTAAGCTTCTGCTTTCAGTCCAGGAGCGACAAGTGCAGAAAACTTTGGGTTGGAAGAGCACAAGGCAGCAGTGAAGGATGTGGCCATGCAGCGGTGAATCTCAGTTCCCTCTGCCGAGCTTAACTTTGCTCCCTTCGGATACCTAGCGGGCGGTCTCGGTATTGAAAAGTTACTGCGGCTAACTACTTGCTTCGTACAGCTAGTGAAGAGAGCTGCAGGCAATTAAAACGTGTAACCTGTGGCAGTAAGAGGGAGATGTTTTTTAAGTGGCCATAATTTCGTTACTTTCAGTGGCCAGCAGCCCATTATAGAGAACTAGATAAATGTCCGAGCTATGAGTCCACGTGCTGTACGCCATTGCACTGCCGTTTGTATCCTTTACGCAGATCTATGTGGGTAACCAGATAACAGGTATAATGGCTGAGAGATTTACAGAATTGCATTAAAGGATAACGTTTCCCTTTTCATAATGGATTTGATCTTGCACAATACAAATGTATTCCAATGAGAAGTGGAAAAGAAGAAGAAATATTATTGAAGTTCAGTATGGGAAAATTATATTCGTCTGAATCTCAACACTAGTTAATAGATGGGTAGTATCTTTCCGCAGAGCTTCCACAGTTAAATTCTCAACTTATCAGCAGACATTTTTGTTTCAAAATACGTTTCATCTTCCAAGGTAAAATGTATAATGATAATAGAGATTTGTTTTTAAATGATCGTATGAGCATGATGAATATAACGAGAGGAATATTTTAAGTACTTCTTATATATGTAGTATAGAGTTAAGTGTCAGGAAGACTTTCCTCTAAGTGTTTGTATGGAGTGTAGTCATTTATGGAAGTGAAACATGGACGATAAACAGTTAAGATAAGAAGAGAATAAAAGGTTATGAAATGAGGTGCTACAGAAAAATGCTGAAGATTAGATGGGTACATCACTCAACTAATGAAGAGGTACTAAATGGAACTGGGGATAAGAGACATTTTATGAACAACTTGACTAAAAAAAAAGATTGGCTGATGGGAAACATTCTAAGACATCAAGGGATCATCCATTTAGTACTGGAATGAAGCGTGGATGGTAAAAATCGTAGAGGGAGACCATAATGTAGAACAGAAGAAGAAACAGGAGTCAATTTAGAAGAGATAGGGGATCCAGAATTAGAATCAGTATTTAAGACAGCTTTGGGGGACTTAAAATTAAATAAGGGATCGATATCATTCCATCAGAAATTCTAAAATCATTTGGGGAAGTGGGAACATAACGACTACTCACGTTGGTGTGTAGACTGTATAAGCCTGGCAGTATACCGTCTAACTTCCGGAGAAATAACATCCACACAATTCCGAAGACCGCAAGAGATTACAAGTGAGAATTATCGCAAAATCAGCTCAACAGCTCATGCATCCAAGATGCTGACAAGCAAAATATACAAAAAATGGAAAAGAGAAATGAGGAGGTGTTGGATGACGATCGGTTTTGCTTTACGAAAGGTAAGGGCACCAGTGTGGCAATTCTGACGTTGCGGTTGATAATGGAAGCAAGACTAAAGACAAATCAAGACACGTTCATAGAAGTTGTCTACCTAGAAAAAGCGTTCAACAATGTATAATGGTGCAAGTTGTTCCATGTGCCGAGAAAAATAGCGGTAACCTATAGGGAGACACGGGTAATATACTATATGTACAAGAACCATAAGGGGATAATAAGAGTAGATGACTAAGAACGAAGTACTCGGATTAAAAAGGGTGTAAGACAGGGATGTAGTCTTTCGCCCCTTCGCCCTTACTGTTCAGTACGTATCTCGAAGAACCAATGCTGGAAATAAAAGAAAGGTTCAGGAGTGGAATCAAAATTCAAGGTCAGTTGGTATCAATGATAGGATTCGATTACGATATTGCTTTCCTGAATGAAAACGAAGAGGAACTAATGAGAGTAGAACTACATGAGAGCAGAATATCGATTGAGAGTAAATCGAAGAGAGACGAAAGTAATGGGAAGTAGCAGAAATGATAACGGCGAGGAACTTAACATCAGGACTGATGGTCAGGAAATAGGTGAAGTTCAGGAATTCTGCTACCTAGGCAGCAAAATAACAAATGATGGACGGAGCAAGGAGGCTATCAGAAACAGACTAGCAACGGCAAAAAGGACATTCATACCCAAGAGAAGTCTACTTGTATCAAACATAGGCCTTAATTTGAGGAAGAAATTTCTGAGAAGATATTTTTGGAGCGCATCACTGCATGGTAGTGAAACATGGACTGTGGGAAAACCGGAACAGACGAGAATCCAAGCATTTGAATACCGGTGTAATAGACGAATGTTGAAAATTTGGTGGACTGATATGGTTTAGAGCGAGGAGGCTCTGCACAGAATCGGAGAGGAAAGGAATATATGGCAAACACTGGCAATGAGGAGGGACAGAATGATAGGACATTAAGTAGTGACTTCCATGGTATTAGAGGGAGCTTTAGAGGGTAAAAACTGTACTGCAAAACAGAGATGGGAATACATCCAGCAAATAATCTTTGATGTAGGTTGCAAGTGCTACGCTGAGATGAAGAGGTTGATCAAACCAATCTTTGGACTGATTATCACAACAAGAACGTGTGTTTGATGAAACTAACTACAGTATGTAAGTAGACAACGAAAAGAATGGCATTACTGTGCCAAAGGGAACTGTTGAACAAGCTTAAGTACCCTTTTAAGCAGCAAACAGCACGTGTTAGGCCAACATGCCGAATGCGAATAAAAAAATTAAAATATTTCACGGTATGGGAAAAAAAGATAGCTTGTGTACTACAATGCAAGAGAATAAATGTGGGGTCTTTGTTCGAAGTGTGGGTGCTCAGTAGGGAGGGTTTCATCATACCAGTAACATCTGAAGAGCATGTTTGCTGCCATTTGCACGTATGTTACAAATTAAGGGAATGAATGTTGAGTCTTAATCGGAAAGCCATAGAGCATTTCAACTTCAAGTGAGGGAAGTACTTTCTCTCATTATAATGGTTAATGGATTTCAAATTGAAACATGAAATGCAAATGACAAGCAATACGGATTTCATGAAATCAACTATCCAGCTGCTTTACCAAAATAAATACCCTTTTTACAGGTATATTAGTTTGGTAAATTTCAACGGATGGCTTAGAGCTAACGTAGGGTCCATGATAAATAACGCATTAAATAATAACTAATCTGTCCTTTAAAACACGCACATTTAGGTAGAACTAAACACCAATCTAATTAAAACCAAGGCATTAAAACAGGTTTGAAAAACACTGAAAGCATGACACAGTATGTAACGCCGGAAATGCATATACTCCTATTTCCATCTATTGTACTATTATTTTTTTTTCCTTGTTTTGTTACCTCAAGATATGACATTTCTGTCTCTTTATATATTGTAATTGTTTTACTGTTTGTATATATATATTTATGCACTCATGTCGATGTATAATTGGTTTGTTTCGTAAATATTATTTGTATTTTTACGCTGGGTCTTGCCTAGGGAAAACTGCTATCGAACGATTACGTCGATAGGTCGTGTGACGAATCAAAGTGTGTAGGATCTTTGGTAGTGTTAACTCTGCCGCGTGGAGCGCGGGCAGAACAGTCGGGGTCTGGCTGGAGTAGCGAGTGGAGCAGGTGTTGTGTGACGCTCCCGCGAGTTGCCGCGCTTTCGGGGTTTGGCAGCATGTAATTGCGCTCGACTCGCGATGATAGTTTCTGACATGGTGTCGCGGACGGGAAGCATTAGCTGGCGCACATCAAGAGCCCGTTTCGCCTGGTAACCGTGTCGAGAAGAAGGCGCGCCAACCTCCAGCTTCTGCAACAGCGACGGCCGACAATGAGTGACTGTCGCCACCTCCTCGATCGACGGCTTCAAACCTTCAATCAACCAACAAGGAAGACTAAAAGCACGTAAAGTTTCAGAACTGTATGGCAGACCTCAGCTTTTCAAATTGTTCCATTTGTCTCGCAAAATTACAGCAACTTAGCATGAACCTTTGTTGCTCATTGTCCCAATTGCATTGCCAAGCAGGGTCCCTTCCTTTTCCGAAATGAACCCGAGTGTCGTTGAAATTCAAACGCCAGCATTAAAACAATATAATTAGATTTCACTGCTTTAATTTCAAAGTTCAGTAGCTGGCTACAATATTTAGGTTACACGAGCACAAATTTAGAGTGCGAGTTTTGTTAGCATATTTTAGCTTACCTGTGACTGCAGCTCAGCTTGGTACGTACTAAATTTTACTATTGTTAATAGTTCAGAATCATTTAATTCAAGTTCAAAGTTAAATCTCTCGTTTCTAAATTGCGTAGAGTCAAGTTGCTTTTGAAATGATTGTTGAGGTAGTCCAAGACTAACCGTATTTTACTGAATTTCGATGTGCTTCAGAAAGAAAGCTCACTATTAACTTCAGTCACTAAATTAACTTTCGATTTTCCGGTCATTGATTCTTTTGCTAAATTAAGTCAGGGTGTAGCGAAATTTATTACTTCTGACAAACTTTCAGTTTTCACACTACACGTGTCAACCTTCAGTTGCCACGCTTCTAGTGTTAATTATATGTGTAATAACCTTTCTTTTTCAGTTACTATAGTAATTGTCCTTAGGACTGGCGACCGTGATTTCCCCCAAATCTCAAATATCTAATTACCGCTAGTTAATTGTTAACGTAACGGCCGCACATTTACTTTCTTTATTAACTTTACCCCTTTTCAAAATTAATTTCCACCAGTTTCATTTGCATTTTTCCTTTCATTTAGATGTAACCCTTTCCTCCCTTTTTACCGACAGGTTAACTTCGGTGACGATTGCTTTTCCAAAATTACCATTAGGTACACGCGGTTTAATTTTTCACTGTCATTAAGGTCGATAAGTGAGGGGGAGGTTACACGTGGCGACCTGGTGACAGGACAATCTTCGGATTTGAGGTTGTTCTGGACACGAATTTTGCATTGTGCAAATCTCGTAACAAAGTACTGGTTACGTACAGGCCGTTACGTCAGCGAGTAATCCTAATTATATTTGAGATTTGTCATTTATATTGAAAATTATTAAAATGAGTGAAGGCAACAATTACCAAAATTTGGTAGACTTGGATACGGAACAATCGGTCGAACAGTGGGAAACGCGCACGGCGGTTCCCATTGTTCAGGGGCAGGCGGCTAGCATGAAAGACGCGACCGCCGAAACGCAACAAAGAGCAGAAATGGAATTCCAAACTTTAGAAAATGTTTCGGAATCGAAAGCGAAAATCAAATCTGTACCCCTTGATGATGAATACGGGGGAACATGTATAGAGGAACCAGCTATGGAAGTAAAACCGGTAGTCTCCGGGAATTTAACTGATTTATTGAATGTTTTGATTAATGAAATCAAGAGTCAATCGGCAGAAATTATAGCTCTGTCTGCCAAGCAAGAAGCTCAGTCTGAAAAGATTGAACGAAAGCTAGACAATCAGAACAAAGCTATTAATGTTGTTAACAACAATGTTGGAGTTGTTAATACAAAAGTTGATAAAATCAAAGAAGATATTGTTGTAATTAATACCGAAATCGGTAATCTTAAACAGGAAATGATAGGCGTTCAGGCGGAAATTGCGAGCATAAATACTCGTTTTGATTCCGAAATTAGCAGAATCGAGAAAAGTGTAGGAGAATCAGTTGCTCCGATCATCGAGAATAAGGTGACGGAACAAATTCAATTAGTGAAAAAAGAGGATCAAAAGAAGGTGGAAACTTTAAAGGCCTTAGTATCCGAAGTAGATACCAAAGTGACGAAGCAGGCTAATACCTGCGAAGAGAAAAAGAGGGAAGTGGAAACGCTTGCGACAACCACTTGCCAAGTAATTATGAGAGTGTCGGAATTAGAAAAGAAACTTGACGAAAAACAGAGCTATGTGCCAATCTGTGCACATAGTTCGGAATTGTTGACGAAAGAGGAGCGGTTCGACCCCTTGAAAAAAGGCGGTATACACGCGACGGATTTCATTAAAAATTGTGAAAGAGTTTTACCCAGATCATGGACTAATGAGAGAAAAATTAATGCGGTTATTGATGTGCTGGCTGGTGATGCCAAGCGTTGGGGCTTAAACCTCGACATTACGAACCTGACTTTTGACGAGTTTAAAAATTTGTTTCTGGCTGAATACTGGTCAGAGCAAAAACAGCAAAGTGTCTGGCGCGAATTTGTCGTATCGAGGCCTTTCGATGCGAATTCGCGCGGTTCGATGAGGGAGTTTTGTGAGGGCTGGATCCGCAAGTTGGAATATTTGCGTGATCGCCGCACGGAATCCGAAATAGTCTGGGAACTCTACAAGAAGCTTCCAGATGATACAAAACGCTACGTAGGAAGCAATTACAGGACAATCAATGATTTCCTGGAAAGAGTTGAGGACGAGGACAATTGGCGCAATAATCGCGACAGTGGTGGAGGCCGTGGTAACAACAACAGGAATCACAACAACGATAACTATGGGAATAATGCATACCGCAACCATGGCAGCAATAACAATAATGGTTCGGACCGTAATAACAATCGGTACAATGCAAATAATAACAGGAATAACGGAAACCAGTATCATACTAGCGTGATACGGGCTTCGCGCAATAGTAATAACGTCAGAGGGTGTGATAAGCCGCCTCAGCAGCATCCGGAGAGCGTATCTGCTGGGACGAGACAGGGAAACCATTAGCCGCGCCGGCGAGGGGCCGACCGGGCGTGGAGAAATTTTGGCGGCCCAATAACAAGAGAAAACCCAGGTGTCGCCGTCATGAAAATTCCGTATGGAATAATCAACGGCGGGAGAGTGTGCCAGTGTTAGGAGAAAGGAGTGCGCCCACAAGTAGTAAATCAGATGTATACATGGCAGTAGGTAGTACATTCACTGTCAGTGAGAACAAATTAAGTAGTGTTCCGGAAATCGATTATAAAGTGGCAGCTGTAATACCCACAGCGGAACTGGAGATTGAGTTTAAGAATGATTCGCAATTGTTGAGAGAAGATCAGATGTCTG